>NC_133197.1:11310000-11445000 GCF_049306965.1 Danio rerio
TGCCAACTGAACCAGCTGGGACTCGAAACCACGACCTTCTTGCTGTGTGACAGTGCTAATCACTGAGCAACCATGTTGGCTAACATATAAATTTCAGTGTATTTACATCGGTTTGTAGAGCAAGCAGTTTGAGCAATTACTGACATTTGTTATTGCTAATCATGTATACATGTACTGTATATAGACCAGTCTATATATAGTTAAAGGTTCACTATAAAGAAATCCAGGGTATACCATGGCATTGTCGAATAATAGGATATGGGGATGTCCCGATCAGTTATTTGATTTTGAGTATCTCCCGATACCAAAACCTGATATATATATATTTATATTCAAGTCCTGATCGGTAAGTAAAGTCTGATTCTCTGAAACTGTGCGATCAGGTGTGATTTCCGATCATCTGATCGGATCTGGACAAGGCATGGAACGATAACGGTTTTCAAGGTATACTATGGTTTGTAAAAGTCAAGGTTTTAAAGCCGCCAAAATATTCAGCTATACCGTTTTACGGTATATGCGAGTGTTTTTTTAATGTTTAGTTTTTTTAGGACAACAATATCTCCAGCAGATCTCCAAGATGCCATTTTAAGTTGTAAAAAAATCTTTTTTAGAACCTAATCAGGACATTAAAGTCATTAATTTTAATTATTTAGCCTGACGTGTTTACTGCTCCAAAATATTTTAAGATTCACAAACTCAAATATATTGTGTTCGCAGGGGAAATTTTTACCCAGACTTTTTAAAAACAATATATATTAGAGCAGTAATCAATATCGTAAAACCGTGATATTTTTATCCAAGTTTATCATACCGTCAGAATCTTATACCGGCCCATGCCTAATCTGGACATCCCTAATAAGTGATCGGTATATATAAATAGCCATACCGTGAGCCTCAGACACCATTGTTTCCTCATTCTCATGTAAATTCCACAAGAGTAAAACCCCCGTGGCCAATCAGAACACAAAGCAGTTGCTTGACACATGGGGGACACCCTCATCATTATCATTATAAATTTCAGGATGCACAAATGACTGCTTTAGTCTCCACAGATTACCTTCTTCTGTGACACTTCACATTTTCAGTTTTTCCAACTTGATCTCACGACAATTCGTAACTTTTAGATTTTTGATTTAGTAGCTAATTCATACAATTCATACAATTTAGTACAATTTGCTTATTGACGGTTGGTTTTAGAGGCAGGTGCCACGCCTCCTTTTTTAAATCGGACATTTTCGTACGACTGAACTTGTACGAATTTATCACTAAACTGACAAAACATAAAATAGTTACGTTTCCTCCTGAAATCAGGCAGGTTTTTGATACAAATAATGTTAGCCCAGCTTTAAATCCACCACTATGGTGATGCAAAGGCGTTTGTAGCTCCACCCTCTTTTGAAAAGAGCACAATCTCATTTGAATTTAAAGCGATAGTCACCAAAATGGCACAATTTGGATGAAAGCCTTGAAGGGGAGATATATAACATTATTTGTGAGGTAAACTTCAAACACAAACTCTTATTTTACATTTAAAAAAAGGGGTGTAACAGGTCTCCTTTAACGTATTTTACTAACTTAACTATTGTTTTTTATTAAAATCGGTTAATAAGGTTTCCACTTTTTTAAACTATACCAATTTAGTTTTTCATCAGTTTAATTCGAGCAAGTTGAAATGACTTGTAAAGTTCAGAACAATTTATATATTTATTGTTTATTCCCTTTCTTAAAATAACTCAAGATAACACAACACACAAGATAGGATGAGATTACTAAGGGCAATGTGCTCTTTTTTTCCACCGCCAAGAGCTGTAAAATGCGAGCGATTAGAGATTTCAGGAAATATTTTTATTGTATAAGAGTGAAAGGTCACATCCATATGTTCAGGACAGACGTTTACTGTAATTACGAAGCTAATTTTTGCGTTTTGTACCTCTCAGGCAGGATGACTTCAGTTTTGACCAATCAGAGTGAGGCGCTGTGATGTTCCTGACGTCAGAGAAAAATCTCCTACAATAAAGAAACCGACAAGATGTGATGTCACAGAAAACAGCCGGAAACATTAAAATAAGTATGCGAGGCTTTTTTTAACCTGTTTACAACCGTCCTCGGAAGTACAGCTTAAACACTGTCGCTCGATTTAAGTATGGCAGTGAGTCGAAAAATAAAGAAAATCCTTATATTTTTCCCAAAATTAAACTAAAGGAAGGTTAATGCTAAAGGAAACTTCAAAGTGTGTTTTTTTCCATATCGGCGGATCTTCAGAAATCATTTAACAGCCGACAACAAGGGTTTAAAAGCCTTTTAAAAGCTCAACAAACATCATAGTGTCTTCTTTATTGACTGCGCTTTATCTGGCTCATCTGCCACACAGCGGACTTCCTCAGCAAACAAATACACACACACACATACACACACTTCGTTAAATTCAATCCGGTTTAATGCAGCGCAAGGAAAGAGCCTCGCACAAGTGTGGCACGTACAAAAACGATGCCACTTTTAACTGGAGACGCACTTTAACAACATTTCAAGCAGCACCACTGCATATTTGACAACAGCTAACGCCGTTTTGGGTAACCTAAATTTTAAAAACGCTTTATATATGTCAATAATAACATTCATGAGTCAACAATTGTGCTCTAATAGTTTGTAAAATGACGCAATTAAAGACAATTATGTTATAAATTCTCAAATTGTTGGTTCATTTAAAACATCGGAGAGCCTTAGGACTGGAAATGTCCTTGCTGGAGTTTTTGATTGGTCTGACAGGATGTGGTTTATCTGTTATAAAACTGGACACATGTTTATACAAGATAAGGGTCAGTTACATGATAAGCATCTGAGGTTTAATGCATCAAGAGCATAGGGAAAAAAAAAAAAGTTTGGCTTCCCACATCACAAATTGCTGCTTAATGTTCACTAACATTATTTTAACCTTTATTTCTTACATAAAAAAAGAGGAAGATTTATGCGAATTTCTGGTTTGTGTCCAGTGACAAAAATACATAAATACATTTTTTAGTTTTGTTTTATGGCATACGCAAATTTTAGACTCGTTTAAAAAAAATTTTTATTAATTCATATATATAAAAACACTATTATTCACTAACTCTCTCCTGCACTTTATTGAACTATATTATTATATACAATTAGCAGTAGATTTGTATATCTTTATTCTGTACATATATTAAGTAATAATTATATTAAATTGTAAATATTTTAGAAGTAAATCATACAATATAATAAATTATGTGTGTTTTAATATATATACATACATATATACATATAGTTGAAGTCAGAATTATTTGCCCCCGTTTATTTTTTCCCCCAATTTCTGTTTAACGGAGAGAAGATTTTTTTTCAACACATTTTTAAACATAATAGTTTTAATAACTCATTTCAAATAACTGATTTATTTTATATTTGCCATGATGACAGTAAATAATATTTGACTAGATATTTTCATGACACTTCTATACAGCTTAAAGTGACATTTAAAGGCCTAACGTTATCTAGGTTAATAAGGTTTACTAGGCAGGTTATGGTAATTAGGCAAGTTATTGTATAACGATGGTTTGTTCTGTAAACAATCAAAAAATTATAACTTAAAGGGGCTAATAATTTTGACCTTAAAATGGTTTTTTTTTAAATTTAGAACTGCTTTTATTGTAGCCGAAATAAAACAAAAAGACTTTCCCCAGAAGAAAAAAATATTATCAGACATCCTGTGAAAATTTCCTGCCTCTGTTAAACATAATTTAAGAAATATTTTAAAAAAAGAAAAAAAAGGGGATTAATAATTCTGATTTCAGCTGTATATATATATTAATATTATATATATATATATATATATATATATATATATATATATATATATATATATATATATATATAATATTAATATTTATATAAATATTTGTAATGTTAATCATAATAGCAGCACATCATAAGTGTTTAAAAACATCAATAAATTAAGTGAAAAAAGTAGTGATACTGATAAAATAGGTGTATTTTATCATAAATTCAGATTATTATTATTGCAGTCCTGTACAACAGCACCACCTGCTGCCAAAGCAGTGACCTGAATAAATCCAAGCATACAAACCCAAAACCACCACCATAGTCCTGTTAAATACTGTAATTTAATCACCTTCAATATATTTAACAAAACCAAAACAAACTTCATTAAAAATAAAAACAGCTCTACCCAACGTTTCCTCAATGTTTCCTCTTACAGTTCAGTGTTGCTCTTGTTCTTCACGGCTCTGTAAACATGAATGTCCCTCTGAGAGTCATAATGGACTTCCTGCACAGAAAACCTCTGCCGGAGCTCCGTCAGAAAACGCTCGTCTCGCTCATATCGAATCCTGCAGGACAACAACACCACAGTATCTCCTGAACTCAGGTGTTCGAGAGTCTGCAAAAGTGCAGGAAACGTCTCCTCCAGGTAAACTATATCGGCTCCCAGAATTAAATCATAGCCGCCTTGAGGATACAGATCTAGATTCTCCCCCCAGGTCAGTTCAGATACCTGTACTGCCTTTTGCCGGCCTTGAGGAATGTTTTCATGTACATTGGCTGTCAGAAATTCCAGCGCAGGCTCTCGGTCTGTGATTGTAACATTGGCTCCTGCAGAAAATATATTTATTGATAAAAATGATGCTGAAATATGAAAAGTGTTGAAATATCATTCTTTCTTACCCAGCAGAGCTGCTACGATGCCCACCAAACCAGTGCCTGCTCCCAGCTCGATAACCCTCTTTCCTTTCAGATCCACTTTTCCCATCTCCAGGAACATGCAGAGAACTACTGCCTGGACAATAAACAGGGATAGGCTTCAGATTTGAGACTAAAATGTATAAAGTTGTGATCGTTAACGGATTAAATCACATTACGATTCGAACTGGCAACCTCTCTTTAACCCATCCAGATCTGTAACCATTAAAACCCCAGATCAGATTATGAAATTGAGGCTTCATCTACAGTTAAACACAATGTTTGCATGACAGCAATTTAAAATAACACTATAAAAAACGAATCATCAATCAACATTGATGTTCAGGCGACACCAAAACGTAAATGTAATCTCTAATAATCCGTAATCCCATTAATCATGTTTGCGTCAAATACAAAAAGTGATGTTGTTAAAATGTAGAAGTCACGTGCACCTGTATTTACGAGTTCCAAGTATCTGAAAATGAAAACAACAATGGTGGTTATCTATGCAGAGTTTCTTTACAAACATATCGCCACCTACTGGCTTGACATGTACAATACAGTGTTTTTAGTTATTTTCATTGGCCTTTATGAATAGGGATCATTTTGAATATGATGTCATCTATAAACCAAAATTTTTCTAAATGTTTAATTTTTAGTGTGTGAGACCACTGTAGATCTTTAAGGGTGCTTTCACACCTAGACTTTTGTTTCGGTACCTAGCGCATTTCTCCAGTTAGCGCGGTTTGTTTGGCATATGTGAATCCAGCAATCGTGCTCAGATCTGCGTCAAAACAATCGGTCTGAGAATGCCTGTACGAGGTGTTCTCGGCTAGATTAAAACAATTCTGGAGCGAATGGATTGTAGTGAGAAAGCAATACAATCCGAACCAAGCTATACCACAGTGTATTATGGATATGTAATAGGTATATATGACTATATGAAGAGAGAATTGAGTAGGACAGGATGTCATTCCCACCGGTAAATGTGCATTTCATGTTAAATACGAAAGGGAAAGCATGCTGAACTAATAACGAGAGCCGTTTATCCGTTAGGAAATCTGCACGCTTGGTTTATTTGTTATTTCTCTCTATATTGTAAAGCCTAAGATGCATGATTCTAGCCAACTGCTCTGTATGAGAAAGTCTAACCTCTGATTTATACTTGGGTGTCACCATTCAAAATGAAAGCACAGCTTTTCGCTTATTATGTCCTATTTCTCATTGCCATAAATTAAAATAAGGACGCATGACAGCTGAGCGGGACTCTGCAAAATAAACCCTGAAACTCTGACCAATGTGGGGATAGTTTACTCACACGTGACTTGTTTTAGTTATTTTGGTCCGTTTACAAACTTTGCAGTGTGAAAGCGAACCGCTCCAAGAGCAAAGAGCAACATTGTAACAATTTTAATTTCTGTTTCGGAACAAAACAATCAATCTACAGGTGTGAAAACAGCCTGAGGGTGCTTTCACACCTACACTTTTGTTTCGGAACCTGTATCGTTTGCCCAGTTAGCGCGGTTTGTTTAGCATATGTGAACAGGGCAATCGTGCTCTGTTCCGCGCCAAAGTAATCGCTCCGAGACCGCCTGAGTGAGGTGGTCTCGGCTCGATTGAAACGAACCCTGGAGCGGTTCGATTGCAGTGAGAAAGCGATCCGATCCGAGCGCGGTTGTATCACTGTGTTTTATGGATATGTAATAGGCTTACGGCTATATGAAGAGAGAATTATGAGTAGGGCAGGAAGTTTCGCGAGTCTCCGGATGCCCGCAAACGAGTGATGATCTCCCGGTAATCTCGCGTCTCCCTCGCGGTCCTCAAATAGGCATCGTCGCGCACCCTTCTCACCCCTACCCACCGCATCTCTCCTCAGACACGTTGCAAGCTCGCACACCTTGTCAATCACCACCAAACCACCACCTCTCCTGACAGCTGAGCGGGACTCTGCAAAATAAACCCTGAAACTCTGACCAATGTGAGGAAAGTTTACTCACACGTGACTTGTTTTAGTTATTTTGGTCCGTTTAGAAACTTTGCAGTGTGAAAGCGAACCACACCAAGAACAAAGAGCAACAATGCAACAATTTTAATTCCTGTTTCGGAACAAAACAATCAATCTACAGGTGTGAAAACACCCTGAGTCTCACGAGACACTTCTCTCTTAAAAACATGGATGCATGCTTAGACTTGTGTTGCACATTGTACTGACAGATATCCTTACTGGTATCTGTTGCTATTGTCTGTGCACTTTTACAGTGTTGCTAAAAATAAATACTAACTTGTACCATCTACATACTACACTTCTCCAAAACTGCTGTCCTGCATCAAAACATGGTCAGGTGCATTCACGGTAGGACTGCAAGATACTGGGAAAAACAATATTGTGATATGTGATGTTGAGTGTTGCAATAACAATATTTCTTATTATGATATAACTAACTTTAACAAATGCGATATTTTATAAAATAGATAAATACTTTATGGTGGCAACATGGTGGCTCAGTGGTTAGCACTGTGGCCTCACAGCAAAAAGTTTGCAGGTTCGAGCCTCGACTGGGTCAGTTACCATTTCTGTGTGGAGTTTGCATGTTCTCCCCATGTTCATGTGGGTTTCCTCCGGGTGCTCTGGTTTCCCCCACAAGTCCAAAGACATGCGCTATAGGTAAATTGGGTACACTAAATTGGCCGTAGTATGTGTGTGTGAATGCAAGAGTGTATGGATGTTTCCCTGTGATGCGTTGCAGCTGGAAGGGCATCCGCTGTGTAAAACATAGTGTTGTGTCATTCATGCAAACTGCGGCATAGGATGTCTATTCGCATCTTTGCCTTGATTTAACATATAAATCACTCGCATTTGACACTTCATTTGCGCCTGTTGTGAACGCACCATAACACTCGGCACACAACAGCCACGGATGCATTTCAGCAGCTGTGTGATGGTTGTTCTAAGATGCATCAATAACGTCAGGTTTCCTCATTTTTCTTGTGCTTAAATGTTAAAATGGCCAAAGAATCTTCAGTCACTGCAATGGCCCCCTGCCAATTTCAGTTTCAGAGCCCCGGTCTACATTTAATACATACAGAATAATGTATGTTTGCAGATATTTCAGAGTGGACATGCTTTAAAACTTCTCTTTCTCTGTTAACAGAAAGCATTTAAAAACAAAACTGGATCCGGATTAAAGTTGGGGTAGTGTGAACTTACAGCGTCCCAAACCACTGCAGCGACACCCAATCGCTTCCAGTCCTGACTGAGTCTGATCCTGTGATTGGCCAGAGTGAATTCAGCTGAAGACTGATGCAGTTTTGACAGAGCAGGAAGAACATTCTCATCATAAGGAACCAAAGCCATCTCGAGCTGATAAAATGTCTGAAAAGACCAACACATTGTTCATTACAATTAAAATCGTATTTACATTTAGTCATTCAGCAGACGCTTTTATCCAAAGTGACTTACAAATGAGGACAAGGAAGCAATTTACACAACTATAAGAGCAACAATGAGTGCTGTAGGCAAGTTTCAGGTATGTAAAGAAAGTGTAAGAAGCAAAACATTAGTTTTTTTGTAGTTAGTGGAGGAGTCAGAGAGGGAATTGCATATTAGTAAGGAAAGTGGAGACTAAATAGTTGAGTTTTTGGTCTCCACTTTCCTTACTAATATGCAATTTCCTCTCTGATATCTAATGTCGTATGCTTTTAGGCATAATATACATACCTGTTTTGTAAATCCAACGAGTTAACAGTGCTTTATTATGTTACGTTTTTAATTCGTTTGCTTATAATGCAAAGGAAATGTGAGGAAAATCCGACACAGACTAGTAAACACAACACTCCAGCATGGTCCTTCCAGTGATCTGTTGTTCGGCCGCTTTTACTGCTGTTCATAGCGACTCATCTACGCCATCTGATGGTCAGGCGTGTAACTGCTATTTTTCATTCAGTATTTGCATTTAGCATCCGTTGGGTAAATTGAAGGACAAACTGAAAAGACTTACTAAAGGTGATAAAATATGATTTATAGTAAATACAATAGTGTTTTTGATCCATACTATTGTAAAGTGCGTTCATATCATACTATTTACCACTCTTTGTTGATGAATGTGCCATGATACTAGTATTAATAACCACACTGAATTGATAAACACAGTAGTACACTTTCATTTTTTATTACAGTAAACTGTTATTTTCTGTTACTGATAAATAAATTAGTATCTGTAGTAAAACTGGTTGTAAAAACGATAGCTAAACAATACATCAAAACATGGTCAGTAGCAGAGTTGCTTGCGTTTGAACTTAAATCTTATGAATGCGTATGCTAAAAATCTAGTTAACAATAGAGCAAAAGTTAAATTGTGCTGGATTTGACTGCAACACTTGGCTTGTCATAAATTTGAGGAAGCGACATCTCACAATTTATAGAGGTGTGAAAATGGGAGGAAGTTCAATACAGACAGAAGACATCCGTCACTGGGCTTTTTATCTGGTTATAATACAGAAAGCAATCAGCAGAGTTTATTTGAGATTACTAACACACTCCTGTGTCAGTAATTTCTTAATGCCGAATTTTCAGATTTCTTAAGTGTTTCAATCTCATACTCTTGAAAAATGTTTCACATGATTATTTACTTCTGTTTGTTGCATCTGGCTGGTAAGTGTTAAAAAAATGAATGACTTCAAGTTTGGTTAACTATATCTAGTATTTATTCTTGTTTTGGTGTGTTTTATACAGACGGAGTGAAAAGGGTGTCAGTGATGGAGGGAGATTCTGTCACTCTGCATATTAATCAGACTTTTACTGATAGAAGACATTATCGGAATCCTTTATTGTGGACTGGACCTGAAGGTAATCTTATTGCACTATTTTTAGTTTATGAGAACACATTTCATATTGAATATTCAGATGATGATATATTCAGAGACAGACTACAGATCGACAGTCAGACTGGATCTCTGACCATTAGCAACATCAGAAGCACAGACTCTGGACTTTACGAACTTCATGGAGACTTAAGCAAATTATTGTTCGATGTTACTGTCTATGGTGAGTAGCCGATTGAATGTGGCCTGACAAGTCATGATTCAACAATAAATTATTTTAAAACACTTAAATTTTATATGTTCAAAAATATGTATTAACATGGCTTTGAATTTTATAAGAATATTTATGATGATTTATTCTCACTACAATATTTTCTAGCTCGTCTGCCCAATCCAGTCATCACCAGAGACTCTTGTAACTCTTCATCATCCAGTTGTTCAGTGTTGTGTTCAGTGTTGAATGCGAGTGCTGTGAGTCTCTGTGAGTTTACTGTCCAGCATCAGTGTGTCTGATCGCAGCTCCAGTCTCTCTCTACATCTGGACATTAAATGTCTGAATGATTCCTACTTCTGTATTGTAAACAATCCCATCAGCAACCAAACAACACTTCTCAACAGCACTGAACTCTGTCAGCCATGTCCAGGTATGATCATGGGGATTTTAATGATGTTGGTTTCCTTCAGTTGAGATTTTATTGTTGAGTTTGTCATAAAGTAAGTGCAGATTCTCAGTTAAACCTACTTTTTTTGTCTTCAGACTCGATTCACTGTTGTGGTTTCACTGAAGCTGTGATTCGATTGGTCATCTCTGCTGTTGTGGGTGTGGCTGCTGTTACCATGGTGCTTTATGATATCATATCCAGAAAAGTTGAAGAGATGAAGAGAACATCACAGTCAGTCATTGAATAATGAATTAATTATTTGAATGATCATTAATTATTTGTACTTCTGAGTCAGTTCTTGTTAAAAGCCATGTGCAACAGTCAGTTTTACACTGATTTTAAACTAAATGTTTTTATATATGTAGGTTTGCAATGTTTTGCAAATATTCTTGTACAATTTGCTTGTTGTTCAGTCAGGACTAAATGGAGTCAGTTTGAAGTGATCATCAAGAACTGAAAGTTGTTTGTCTTAAATTTTTTATTGGATTCATGGAGATGCACTGAAATTATTTCATCGCAAAGAACTTGTATTGGAGTGAAAATAAAAAATATAAAGGAATATTATTCAGTCTGGCTGGAGAACATGTTTGAACAGCTCTACAGGAGGACAAAGTGGCACAGATTAAGTTTAGTCTGTGTGAAAATCATCAGCAATAAGTTTAACATAAAAAACAGTTCAAGTCTAGAATCCTCAGTATTACACACTCTCGAAAATAAAGATACAGGAGCTGTCACTGGGGCAGTACCTTTTCTAAAGATACATATTTTTCCCTGAAGGGTCTATAATGGTACCTCAAAGGTACTTTTTAGGTACATTTGGGCACTAATATGCATCTCTGAGGTACAACTGTAGACTCGTTGGGTACAAATATGTATCATTTGAAAAGTTACTGCCCCAGTGACAGCTCCTGTACCTATATTTCTGAGAGTATAGGCCTAAACATGGAGTTGAAAAAGATACAAAAAAAAGGTACGTTATAAGAATTGGAAAACATAAGTAGCCTGAAAAACAGCAAACTTGGCTGCACAGAAGTTCAGAAGAAATACATGTAAATGAAGTCTCTTCCTCAATTGCACAAGCTCAGTATGTGTAATGGTGTAGTTTAAGTTTGCAGAAATGTTTCACACTTAATGTGAACTTCCGCTTTGACCTAAAACACATTTGAACAAGTTTTCTGTGAAATATAGAGATTATATCAAATTGAATTGTTTATAATATAGACTCCACCTCCATGCTGCAATCTTTCAGTCTTCCTGTCAGGTTTTATAGTCAAAGAATTAAATAATGAATTATATAATTAAGTTTTTTTGCAGCCTAAAAACAATGAAAGCCTAATATGCAGATGCACAGATGAATCAATAGTTGTTTAAATAAATAAAATATTTTGTGCTGGTTTTTGAACTGTAACACATGACTAGAATTCAAGAAACTAACAGCATTTTATAACAGCAAATGACTTTTATAGCTCCTTCTCTTTAACAGTTAGAGATTAAGGACACATTTCTGTTGTTATTTGTAATCTGTAAAGTGTGTTATTCTGAAAAAATGTTTCACATGTGAATTTCTGTCCTCATCATCTGGTTGGTGAACTAAATAATAATAACAATAATAGTAATAATGCATTTTATTTGTAATGTGTTTTTCTTAAAACCAAAAGGCTAAAGTAAATATTCATTGCCTAAAAGTACAAAATAAACCATAATTTAAAAACAATCTTAAAACAAATGCATCTTAATTAACTTGTTGACGTGACCCAAATTTGGTGCGTTTCTGATATTAAAATTAAAAGCATTTCATAATTCACAGGCTTTTGTTAAAATCTCTGGTCAATAATAGAGCAAAAGTAAAGTTGTGCTGGTTTTGACTGTAAGACGGGGTTCGTCATAAGTTTGAGGAACCGACATCTCATTTATAGAAATGTGTAGACTGAAGGAAGCTCCTTACAGACAGAAAACATCCTCTATTGGGCTTTTTGTCTGGTTTAGCAAAGTTGATCTGAGATTACTGACACACTCCTGTACTGAACTTTTAGATTTGTTTAAATTTACACTATTGAAAAATGTTTCAAATATTTATCTTCTTCTGTTGGTTGTATCTGGCTGGTAAGTTGAACATAAATTTATTGCTTCAGGTTTAGTTGATCTACATCTAGTATTTATTATTGTTTTGGTGTGTTTTATACAGACGGAGTGAAAAGAGTTTCAGTGATGGAGGGAGATTCTGTCACTCTGCATATTAATCAGACTTTTACTGACATAAGAAGACATTATCAGCGTCCTTTATGGTGGTTTGGACCTGAAGATACTCCTATAGTTAGACTATTTTGGGATGAAAAGGGAACAAATATTACCTATTCTGATGATGAAATATTTAAAGACAGACTACAGATTGACAATCAGACTGGATCTGTGACCATCAGCAACATTGAAACCAAACACTCTGGACTTTACAGACTTCGGTTTAGATTCTTTAGAGAATCATTCAATGTTACTGTCTATGGTGAGTAGCTGATTTAATGTGGCCTGACAAGTCATGATTAACAATAAATGATTTGAAATACTATGTCCTTTTCTCTGATGTTTTCCAGCTCGTCTACCCAGTCCCACCATCTCCAGAGACTCTTGTCACTCTTCTTCTTCTAAATGTTCAGTGTTGTGTTCAGTGTTGAATGTGAGTGCTGTGAGTCTCTCCTGGTACAAAGAAAACAGTTTACTGTCCAGCATCAGTGTGTCTGATCTCAGCTTCAGTCTCTCTCTACATCTGGAGGTTGAACATCAGGATAAAAACACCTATAGTTGTGTGCTCAACAATTCCATCACTAGCCGAACTGAACATCTGGACATAACTCAACTATGTCAAGGTATTGGTGTGAATCTATTTTCAAAAAGTCTTCAGTTGAGATGTTAAGATGTTATTGGTAATTTGCAGATTCTCAGTTAAACCTACTTTTTTTCTGTCTTCAGACTCGATTCACTGTTGTGGTTTTATTGAAGCTTTGATTCGATTGGTCATCTCTGCTGTGGTGGGCGTGGCTGCTGTTGCCGTAGTGGTTTATGAAAGCTGAAGAGAAAAAGAGGAGAACATCACAGACAGTCGTTGAATGATCGACCATGAAATCATGGCACTTTTGATTCAAAAGTTATGAAACTTGTAATATTAACCTGTATATATATATACAGGTATATATATATATATATATATATATATATATATATATATATATATATATATATATATATATATATATATATATACATACATATATATATATATATATATATATATACATATATATATATATATATACATATATATATATATATATATATATACATATATATGTATATATATAATATATATACATATATATGTATATATATACATACATATATATATACATACATATATATATATATACACACACACACATATATATATATATATATACATATATATATATATATATATACATACATATATATATATATATATATATACACATTAGGGATGTAACGGTATTGTAAATACCGTCATACCGCAATATTAAATTTTTTCGATATTACCGAAGTCGCATGACTCGGTAAAACTATAGGTCTTCTGAGAAAATTTGCTCAGGCGAATGAAGCGAACGGGAGGTAGCTGAAACTTCATTTCCCATCAGCCCCGGCGTGGCCATAATCCTTTGCGGTCTGTTGTCGCTACAGATCCAGTAATGCGGAAATGGAGTGTGCTGCTAGTAGCGGAGATGAAAAAAAGATGGAAATGATCGAACCTAAAGCGGGTGTTGTCGCCGCGCGCGTGCTGAATAGCGGTGCTGTCGCGCGCGTTCTGATCAGCTGTGTTGTGGCGCGCGTATTGTAAAGCGCCGAGGGGGGGTTGAGCGCGCATACTCAAGAGAGGTGTTGTCGCGCGCCTTCTGAAGGGCTGGACTGGACGGAGGTTGTGTCGCGTCGCGGGGGCACTTTTGATCGTTTTGGAAGGGCATTTTCTATCCAAGACTAAAAAGGGCATGTACACTGCACAGGTTGAGCCCTATGTGTGCACGTGCCTGCAAGTTGGGGAATACGACTAATAACAGTCATGGGGACTGCAGAAACACAGCACACTGTTCAGATTGATGCAGACATTGACTTGTACCGCAAAGAGATCTCTATCTCACTCATGGTTTGTCCTCTCAAGTGGGGGAAAGACAATGCACAACGTTACCCCACTGCTGTCAACATGGGCCAAGTCATATCTCTCTTGTCCCAGAATCCTCAGTCCCAAATGAGAGGGTTTTTTCTGTTGCAGGGGACATTGTAAATACCCAGAGATCCCAGCTTTTACCAGATTATAGTTATATGATAATTTTCCTTTAAACCCATCTCTATCTAAGTGAGTGATTAAATGTTAAATGTGATGAGTTTTTAACAATACTAAATTGAAACTTTATTTTTTTTTACATGGTTTAATAATTTTTTGTTATTAAAATTGAAGTTCCTGTTTCAAAGCTTACAGATAGATGGCTAATTTGTATGTCATTGACACTTTTGGCACTTTTTTGGAGTATTTTCAAAAGTTTTTTTTTTTCCTGTAAATGATTCAATAAATACCGTACCGTGACATTCATACCGAGGTATTACCGTACCGTGAAATTCTGATACCGTTACATCCCTAATACACATACATATATATATATATACACACACACACACATATATATATATATATATATATACATATATACACATACATATATATATATATATATATATATATATATATATATATATATATATATATATATATATATATATATACATATATATATATACATACATATACATACACAGCAAAATATGGGGACCCAAAACAACTCTATGGGTGTTAATTTCAACCCTTTGAAAGTGTCTCATGGGGTCCACTTAAAACAGAGTTAAATCAACACTTTCAAAAGGGTTGGCACATTGACACCGAAGTAAGGGTTAATTTTAACTCTGGGCAGAGTTAAAAAATGTAACTATATTTAACACCGCCTGGTGTAATATATTGTTATTTTATTCAACTCTCTTGAGTGTAAATGTGGTAAAAAGGTCAAATAGACTGTAAATTACAAAAGAAAAAACATTTTATTTGAAAACATTCACCACTTCAACAATTCATTCAGTTTTTAAAATGCAACAATGTCAAATATGCTTTAAATGTTTTATTAGTACAGACAGTATCAACAAAATATGTATGACCAGTGCTCAAAAAGGCTGTTTCAGTCATTTGGTCCAAACTTGATGTTTCGTCAGAGCAATTTGAAAGTTCAATATAGCGTCACTCATAGTTTTCTTCTGAACGCATAGTTTTCTTCTGAAATTATATTTTAAACAACTTGGCGTGCAAATCTTTCACTTCTGGTGTTTCCTTGGTCCTCCATATCAAACACAGCAGTTTAAATGAAGGTATAAATGCTGTAAACTTGTGTGAAAACAAACTGGAGCTAGGAAATCTCATCAAGCATGTCCTGTGAATGAAGTGCTTCCCAGCCACAGGATGACCTTTTTATCCATGACGATGTACAGTAGTAGCTGCTGATCGCTCGTCTGGTGGTTCCTGATGCACGGATACAGGGCGATGCTCATTTAAGAACTCTTCAAGACTCCAGCATGACTAAGATAAATGTTTGAAAACAAATTGCAATCAAATTCTATGATATATTTAAAAGAACATTTAAAGTGAATAAAACATTCAAGAAATCTAAACTCACCTTTTGAAAATCTACATGATGATCCACAACTTGACTCTCCCAGCTGGTTGAGGTGACAGGATATGGAAAAGAAAAAACACATACATCACTGTTGGATCTCCAAAAATAATTAGGTTAACCACTATGACTAGAACTGGAAAAACAGGCAGCTGTCTGTCCAGAATCCTCAATTTAACACAACACTTGGAGCAAATTTAAAGGAGCTTAAAATCTTTTATATCATTTAGTGATGCTGACTTCCCCAAAATAATGGCCACAGTGTAAAAAATATTTATAAACTTACAGTTTTCTGTAAACGTGTGCGTGCGTGTGTGTGTGTGTGTGTGGGTGTGCGTGCGTGTTTCTTTACCAGATTCAACTTGTTAGGCCCTTTCAGGTCCAGTATTGACGCCACCTTTTCTGGAGTCTAGCAGATGTTTCAGGTCCAAATATAATCTAAAATATTAGGATAAGCAGAAGAGGAAAAGTGCAAAGTAAAGAGCAAAACATTATTTAAGTAACAGTTCACCCACAATACAAAACTTATCACCTTCATGTCATTTGTTATTCTTTAATGCTCTAATACCCTCTCAGCTTGTTCAATTCAATTCAATTCAGCTTTATTTGTATAGCGCTTTTACAATGTAGATTGTGTCAAAGCAGCTTCACATAAATGGTCATAGTAACTGGAACAGTGTGGTTCAGTAACTGGAACAGTGTGGTTCAGGTTTTAGTGTTTAAGTTCAGCTTGTGAAACAAATACAGAACTTTATCAAACATACCTTCATTATTATCACCACATATGACCAAGACGGTGTGTTTGGTCATTTCAACAACTCTGGAAATACACCATCCGTCTCTAATCAGTCACCGTTACAGGGTTTTGTGTTTTTGTATAGAGAACTGTGGCTGTTAAAAAACAACAAAAAATTAGTATCTAACACATATGCATAACCTTCAGATAAAAAAGAGAGATAAACATCACAAAGTATGCCTCACACTTTTTCAGATATCTTTTGATTTAGATGTTGATTATTGATAATAAATCTACAAATCAAACCTGTATCAAATATGAATCAGTTGATTAATTTTACAGACAGGTGGCTGTTTACAACGCACTAAATTGTCTTTAATAAAACGGAAATGTTGTGTACATGCTAAGTTTAGCCTATAGTTTTAAGCACAATATCATGCGGGAGAAAAAGCTTGACTAAGATGTTCCTGACTACAGAAATAGCCTAACTTACTAACGTCAGACATCCCGAGTTGGGAAAAGTCATTTTCGGGGGATACAAAGTTGATTTGCGGGAGGTAGCGGGAGAGATGGGTACCTGAAGAGCAATGGGATGAGTTGCGCGCGACGTACCTGAAGAGCGGTGGGGGTGACTTGCGCGCGACGTACCTGAAGAGCTGGGAGGGATGCGGTGGAGAGGGGTGTGCAAAGTGTTTAATGACCGGGCGGGAGACGCGCGATTTCCGGGAGATTATCATTCATTTGCGGGCATCTACTTGGGCATCTGGGAGTCTGTGCATTTGCGGGATAACGTTAACGTTAGTCCCGCAACTTCCGGGAGACTTCTGTAACGTTAAATGTCTAGCTGCGTCCCAAATCGCATACTTATGCACTATTCTACGCCATTTTGTAGTATAAATAGTGTAAGTAGTGTGTTCACACTGAAAACTCTTAAAATAATAAGTGCACTTTAATTACCCGGATGATGCACTCATTCAGCCGCTAAAATGAAGTGTGTATTGATGGACACTTCACGCACTCAACGACCGCAGGTTTGCTTACGTAGCGGAAAGGGCGGAGCTATCGGACGCACATGTTGGATAACTTTATTTATTTTGGATGGAGAAAGCAAAATTCTCCTACGAGAGTGATTATAGCGCCTCCCGATGGTGAATGCGGCAATTCTCACGATAGGTATTATTTGATAATTCGGTCGTTTATTTCACTAATTTGGCAACCGTCAAACGTCATCAGGGAAACGGTTTGAATTTCCGTTTAGTAAAAAAAACATTAGTGTGCCATTTGGGACGGCACTACATACATATACTATCCTGTTGAGTGTGTAAGTGCATAAGTACATAGTGCATGAGTGCATAGTGTGCCATTTGGGACGCAGCTTCTGAGAAAGTGCAAACGCGGTCATTTAAAGACATTAATGTTAACATTCCGACTTTACTGGTTGTCAACACTTAATATAATTCAAGCGTACGTTATCACGCGAGTCTATGGACTAACGTTAACGGTATATGGACGGCCACGAATGAACGAGTTTAAAAGGGCCGCTGTGTTTAAAATAACCAAATTAACATACACGAATAACAAACAATCATATGTTTTAGTCAGGAAGCCTTTTACAAGTAAGCATATCATTAACTCACCAGATATGTTTTACAAAACTCTCCAGAGCTTATGGAAACCGTCCTGTGTTGCCGTTAGCATCCGGGCAGAGTAGGCTAACGTTAGGCTGCTCCGGGGATTCCCTCGCTAGTTTGCTTCGAATTAAAGGAGAAGTGTCGATTTTATTTTACAGATGGGTAACAACGCACAAAATGGCATTAAGCGTGACAGAAATGTGTTGAACATGTTCATTTGATGTTTTTATGCACTATGTATGCGTGAGCATATATAAAAACATTCTTGAAAAGAAGTGAATAGTAATGCGGTCAGTTAACTGAGCTAACGTTAGATACACAAACGACCATGAATGAACCGCAGAAGTTTAAAATAGTCACTCCATTCTAAAGTTATTACCTTAACAATATGTTTACAACTGATTTTCCTCAAAGAAAGTCAGTAAAATACCAACATTTAGGTAGTTTGACTCACCAGTTGCTCTTCTAAACCTCAGATGGAAAATGCCGTCTGGAAAATTCTTCAGTGACTGGGGCTGCTTGAATTCCCGGATGTTGGAAATAACACCACCAAGTGTTGAAAAGATAACTCCTTGATTTCGCACTGAATAAAATCAATTCTAATTCTTATTATATTCATTTATCAAAATCTAACTCTTTAACGTCAACACTTTACTCTGAAATGCTTCAACACCGAGAATTTAACTCTGATGAATTTGCTGTGTATATATATATATATATATATATATATATATATATATATATATATATATATATATATATATATATATATATACATATACATATATACATATATATATATACATATATATATATATATATATATATATATATATATATATATATATATATATATATATATATATATATATGTATATATATATATATATATATGTATATACATATATATATATATGTATATACATATATATATATATGTATATACATATATATATGTATATACATATATATATGTATATGTATATACATATATATATATATATATATATATATATATATATGTATATACATATACATATATATATATATGTATATACATATACATATATATATATATATATATATATATATATATATATATATATATATATATATATATATATAATCAGCCTAAATCATCACTCATCCACCCGCATGTTTCACTCAGGGCATCAACAGTCAGGGTGGTACGCTTCTTTAGGGCTTCTCCACACCATAACTCTCCCAGATGTAGGAAAGACAGTGAAAGTGGACTCATCAGAGAACAATACATGTTTCAAATTGTCCATAGGACAGGATTTTTGCTGCTTGCATCACTGAAACTGATGTTTGGCATTGGCACGAGTGACCACAGGTTTGGCTATAGCATCCCGGCTATGAATATTGATCTGTGGAGCTCCCGATGAACAGTTTTGGTGGAAACAGGAGAGTTGAAGTGCACATTTAATTCTTCATTGAGCAGGCAGTTGTGTTTTTTTTTTTTTTTTTTTTTGTGTGTGTGTGTATACAATCCAGCTCCCAGACATCCCTTTCAGGCAGCTTCCTCTTGCATCCACAGTTACTCCTGTTGGATGGAGTTCAACCCTCTTGGTGTATGCTGAAAATACCCTAGACACCATGGCTCTTGAACATCATAAAGACTTGCTGTCTTGGTCACAGATGCGCCAGTGAGATGGACACCAACATTTTGTCCTTTTTTGAACTTTCAGTCATAATGTTGTGTGTGTTACAATACATAAAACAAAACTGTGCTATTATCTGCTGATTGAACCATCACACTCTCTTTAAAAAGTGTTTCAGTTTCATTTTCAAGAAGCTCAGCAAAAAATACATGGGGTTAAAATTGTTTGCTCATATTGCAAAGGACATTTTAAAAATGTGAGGAATTCCGACATAGACTGGTAAACAAATCACTCCTGCATGGTCCTTCCAGCGATCTGTGCAGTGTGGTGTTGTACGCCCGTTTCTTTTTTTTTTACTGCTTTTAATCGTGACCCTTCTGCGCCATCTGATGGCCAGGCGTGTAACTGCAAGAAAGACAACCAGAAAGGACTTACTAAATGAGATAAAATTTGAATTATAGTAAATAGTACAGTGTTTTTTTTTAATCCATACGAATGTAAAGTGCACTATACAGTACATATCATAATATTAATGCTCCAGGATTAGATTAATAACCACATTGAACTGATAAATACGGTAGCATGCTTACATTTTTAATATAGTAAACCGTGATTTACTGTTCATTAAAAAAAAATTAGTATATGTAGTAAAACTGGGGTTGTACAAATCGTAATACATGAAAATGGTCAGTAATAAAGTTGATTTGGACTTGAACCAAATCATATGAATGCACGTTAAAACCCTGGTTAATAATAGTGTACAAGTTACATTTAGCTGATTTCGACTGTAACACGAGTTTCATCATAAGTTTAAGGAAGCAATTTTTTTTTTTTCGTTTATAGAGGTGGAACCACTAAACAGACAGAAAACACCCTCTATTGGGATTGTTGGTTAGGTTAAAGAGAGAAACCCATCAGCAGAGTTTATTTGAGATTAATCACACATTTCTGTTTCGGATTTTTAGATTTGTCCAGTGTTTTAATCTTACACTATTGAAAAATGTTCCAAATGTTTATTTTCTTCTGTTGCTTGTATCTGGCTGGTAACTTGAATTTTTTTTTATTAAATTCAAGTTTAATCGATAACTATTTAATCTCTTTTTGGTGTGGTGTGTTCACAGACGGAGTGAAAAGAGTTTCAGTGATGGAGGGAGATTCTGTCACTCTGCTTATTAAGCATACTCTTACTGATAGAAGACATTATAGGGGTCATTTAGACTGGTTTGGACCCCGATATGTTATATCCCAATAAATTACCCAATAAATTATGTGAGATGTTCACAGAATATGAATTAAAATGGCTTTAAATTGTATCCCAATATGTAATGGTTTACTTATTATTATTCTTTGATGTTTTCCAGCTCGTCTGCCCAATCCAGTCATCACCGGAGACTCTTGTGACTCTTCATCATCCAGTTGTTCGGTGTTGTGTTCAGTGTTGAATGTGAGTGCTGTGAGTCTCTCCTGGTACAAAGGAAACAGTTTACTGTCCAGCATCAGTGTGTCTGATCGCAGCTCCAGTCTCTTTCTACATCTGGACATTAAATGTCTGAATGATTCCTACTTCTGTATTGTAAACAATCCTATCAGCAACCAAACGACACTTCTTAGCAACACTGAACTCTGTCAGCCATGTCCAGGTATGATCATGTGGATTTTAATGATGTTGGTTTCCTTCAGTTGAGATTTTATTGTTGAGTTAGTCATAATGTAAGTGCAGATTTGGTAATTTGCAGATTCTTAGTTAAACCTACTTTTTTTGTCTTCTGACTCTGTTCTGTCACTGTTATGGTTTCACTGAAGCTGTGATTCGATTGGTCCCCTCTGCTGTTGGGGGTTGTGGCAACTGCATAGTGGTTTATGACATCATATCCAGAAGACCTGAAGAGAAGAACATTACAGTCAGTCATTGAATAATTAGTCATCATGAAATCATTGCAGTTCTTGTCAAAAGTCATAGAAATCAATTAATCAAACAAGGGCTAGATTAAATCAACCTTTTCAAGATTTTGTTTTAGTATAAAGTACATTGCTTTGCCTATTTTGCTTATTCAGACACGTTTTAAATCTAAAGCACAGATATTAATTATTAACACTTTGTCTTTGTGTGATCTTGTCATTCAGTCTGGGCTGAATAGTCTATCTGGACTGAACTGAAGGTTGTTTGCTTGAATCCCAAGTAGATTAGTGAAGTGTTTATTGGAGATTATTTGAAGTTCTCAAATGTTAACAGATGAACTAAATGTGAAGAATCTGTATCAAGTGTGATGATTACAAAAATAAAACATGATGAATCAGTCAAGATTGAGTTATGTTACATTAATTTACTCTGAATATTGAATAAGCAGACAGTATATCAAACGCTGGACATCAACACAGACAGTGATGTTGGTTTGATTGATTGAAACAATCTGTAACATAAGGCTTAACCATAACACACCTCCCATCTATTGGTGTCTTCTTGAATAACGATACACAGTGAAATCTATTTAACTATTTATGTATGAGTTTATAATATATATTACAAACAAGCAAGCTCAGCCTAGATGTAAAGTACAAGATATGAATGCTTTGCTTTAAAAAGTAACTTTTCCCAACACATTTATTTATTCATTTTTATTCATCAGAGGTCACTACAGCGGAATGAACCACCAACTATTCCAGCCACACAACCCAGTTCTGGGAAATACCCATACACTCTCACATTTTTACATACACTCACACTCTATGGCCTATTTAGTTTATTCAATTCACCTACAGCGCATGTCTTTGGATGTGCACATGCGCGAACATGAAAAGTCCACAAATAAATGCCAACTGACCCAGCCAGGACTTGAACCAGCGACCTTTAGATTGGCAAACAGTATAATATATAAACCAACCTGTTCAAGTGCTTCAGATGACCTCAGTTTGAGACTTTTCATTTATTAGGCTTATACATCAGTTGAATAATATACAGAAAATGGCACATTAGAATAAATCGAGAACACCTGAAGCCAGATAAAAATAGCTACAAAAACGTAGCAGAAAGTAAACCACTTCCCTAATTTGTAATGATCTGAGTGAGAATCGCACCCGGGTCTACAGCGTGGTTAGCAGTAGTTCTTACTAGATGAGCCAAGTCAGCAACTGGTGGCCCAAGAGCAGAGGAGGAACAAAGTTAGTTCACAACTAATGAACAAAAAAAAAAAAAAAAGTCTTTACTGAGGTGAATTTGACAAAAAGGAGAGATAAAATCTCTACAGCCAGGGTTGAAAAAGAACAACAAAAATAGGAAAGCCGAGCTTCCTGAAAATACATACAAAATAAAATAGACACGAGGGTCTCATAACAATCAAACAGCAAAATACCAAGCATTAAAGTCTTGAGAACAACTTAATTGGAAACTGGACGAGGCAGCAAGAGGTTGGATTCAGGACTGAACATGGAGCAGGGTACAAAGCAGTCTTATATAGAGCAAAGAACAGGTGGTGGTGATTACGCTGATTACAGGATAGTTTAGAGGAACAAGAGTCACTACTGCCATCTAATGTTGAGAAGTATAGGGCAATATGTGCGCCCCCTGGTGGGTTGGAGGATGTGATAAATTTGCACAAGTGTGGATTTTGTCGGTTTCACTTGACATGAACTTCAACTTTGACTTTTCAAATTAGCATATTTCACATTTACTGAACAGTTTGTGTTTGAAGTACACTTTAAAAACAAAAAACAAAGTTGACTCAACTTAAAATTCAAGGCAACAAACGTCAGGACATGTTTGAGTTGACTCAACTTTCAACCTAATTACTCCACTTGACTCTATTTAAGTTGAATAAATGCAAAAATGTCTTGAAGTTTGTTGACCCCTCGTTTTGCATGTTTACGTGAAGGGGTAGGGGTGTCCCAATTCTCTTTAGCTTGAACGCATAGGCCTAAGGGGAAGGCCTAGATACCCCTTGAAACTGAGATTTTCCAGGATTACACTTGTGAGTTGAAATCAAGGGGTAGGAAAATTTCGCAGAATCAAATAAAATCATTTTTATTGTCACTTCATCAGTAGCACGTGTGCTTTGATGAGTGAAAAGCTTAGGTGCTGGCTCCAGACAGTACAAAATACAAATAGTGCAAATACAACGACAATGCAAAATACAGAATACACCATCTACAACGGCAGCATGGCTGCACACGGAAGTAAAGAAATGCACAAATTTGTATTTTTTATCATTATTACAGATTTTTACGACAAACAAGCACATGTTTTAATGCATTCACAACCATTCGAGTTTTACCATCATGCTTAAAAAAAAAAAAAAAAAACGCTAAAATAAAAATTGCTAAATTTTGCCCTATAATTTTGGCAAGGGGGTGGGGCTGAGTGCCGTGGGAACTGAACGAATCCCACGGAAGGGGCTCTGGACTATAAGAGGAGGAATGATGGCAAAGGAAGCTAAGAAAGGTCCAGGCCTGAACACTGTTAGGTTGGGTTTGTTTTGGTTTAGACGGCAGTTTGCGTTAGGGGCTGCCGTCCATTTGTTTTATTCTCTTCATTAGAACTAGTTAAAAGTTCGTCAGTTCTCCGCCTCCTTCTTCCAGGCAGCCAGGGGGCCTTAAACTTCATTACATTTCTCTGCCATCGTTCCTCTACTTATAGTCCAGAGCTCCTTCCCTGGAATTCGAGGCCGTTGTGCGCCACAGGTGTTTCTCATTATTCACTTCACTCTCATCACAATAATTCATAATATTAACTCCTGTATAGTAGTCCCACAATATACTTTCACATCTGACACTTGATGACACTCGAATACCCTGTCAGAAAAGTCTAGTGGCTGTGAATGAGCTTTTTGCAGTGTCTGCTATAATGTTAGTGTTGTTTTTGTGTGTTTACATAGATGAATATGGCCATGGTGTAAACACACAGTCAGTTACGATCTTTAATCCACATCATATTGTTATTATAACATGACATCATCACTATCAGTGATTTTCTGAAGATAAATAAAGAAATGCCGCAACTGGGATATCTACTGCAGTCACGATCGTTGATCTCTTTTGAAGTAAGAGATCGCGATGACATATGATGATGTGTGCAGGTGCTGTAGTGCTGTCCCATTTCCTAGGGGTTAATTTTAAAGCTGTTCCCCTTCACACTCAGTTTCAAGTACAAAAATAGAATTGGGATTCGGCCTAAATACACAAAATACCAAAGTTTTGATAATATCTGGAGGCTTGACCTGCATGCAGTCTTCATCTTCATCTTCCTGTTTTTATTTTTCTCAAATTCAGTTTTGCTATCAGGCTTAAAGCCAATCACCATAGGTATAAATTAAAACTAACGTCTAATTATTAGGCATATAATTTAAAAGTAATACACAGATGCACAGATGTTTTGGCTAATATACTAATAATAGAAAATAAGACACATGACCAGTTTCAGGAACAGACAATATTCATAGAGGTGTGAAGAGTTTACAGCACACAGCAAAACATCCTCCATTCGGCTCCAAATCTTCAACTCATACTTCTGGAAAAATGTTTCGCGTGTTTATTTTTTTCTGTTTGTGGAATCTAATTCGTAAGTAAAACATGTTTTTATGTTGGTTCAGTTAATTATAGCTAGCATTTACTATTGTTTTGTTGTGTTTTATACAGACGGAGTGAAAAGAGTATCAGTGATGGAGGGAGATTGTGTCACTCTGCATATCAATCATACTCTTACTGATAGAAGAAAATATTATATGACTTATAATAGTTCTATACACTGGTTTGGACCTGAAGATGTTTGCATCGCTATACTATTTTTGTTTAAAGTAAACACATCTCATATTAGATATTTGGATAATGAGAAATTTGGAGACAGACTACAGATTGACAATCAGACTGGATCTCTGACCATCAGCAACATCAGAACCAGAGACTCTGGACTTTACACAGCTCTGGGTGGATTCTTTAACCAATCATTCAATGTTACTGTCTATGGTGGGTAGCTGAAAATAACGTCTTCTTTTCTCAACACATTTTAATAGTAAAACTAATACTGTGGATAGAATGCACAAACAACAAATACCTTCAGATTCTCAGTTAAACCTACCTTTTCTGTCTTCAGACTCGATTCACTGTTGTGGTTTCACTGAAGCTGTGATTCGATTGGTCCTCTCTGCTGTGGTGGGCGTGGCTGCTGTTGCCATAGTGGTTTATGACATCATATCCAAAAGAGCTGAAGAGAAGAAGAGGAGAACATCACAATCAGTCATTGAATGATGAACCATTAATTATTTGTACTTCTGAGTCAGTTTATGTTAAAAGCCATGGAAATCAGCTTGGCCTAAATCACGGGTTCTCAATCTTGGTCCTGGAGGTCCGGTGTTCTGCAGATTTTAGCTCCAACCCCAATCAGACTCATCTCTGCTAACGAATGAAGCTCCTACTAGGCTTTTTAAAAACATCCTTGCAGGTGTGTTGAGGAAAGTTGGAGCTAAAATTTGCAGGACACCAGCCCTCCAGGATCGAGTTTGAGAACCCCTGGCCTAAATGTTTAACCCGTGCTAAATGCCCATGTTGAGTCATAATCAGCTTTTTCAGAGATATGTTTTTGACATGAACTCTTTGTAAAAAAAATCAACATTGTTGTAATAATTCAAAATGAAAAAAAAAAAAAAAAAAAAAATATATATATATATATATATATATATATATATATATATATATATATATATATATATATATATAATTCAGTCTGTGTGGAGAACTCTTTTTAACAGCAATACAGGAGGCCAGAGGGGCTTTTAAAAATTCTGTGAAATGCTTAATAATTTCAATTTTTTATTGAAAGTTTGTCAGAATGTCAACTGAAACATGAAGACAAGGCAGATTAACTACAGGCTTTGGATGTTTTATCTTCTAAACGCTAACTTTGTCACTTTTTTGGAGCATGCTGGCTCATAGATATCCTTCACATTAACAAACTGATAGTAACATCTAAAAAAACTGTGTTTTTATTTTACAGGACTTTATACTGTACATTTAGTCTAAAATGCACTGGCAAACAGTATTATCTAAAAACAACTATATGTTCAGTTCAGGTCTACACTTCTCTTGTGTTACAAGTCTATATATGGAGTTGAAAAAGATATAGATGTTCAGCAGAAATGCATGTGGTAGATGATGTCACTTCCTTATCTTAGTATGTGCAGTTTATGTGTGCAGGACTGGTTTACACTTAATGTGAAGCATTCACATGCAGGCATAAATTAATAAATAAGTATTTGCAGCCTAAAAAAAGAAAGCTTAACATGCAGATGCACAGATGAATCAATTAATAATTGTTTAAATAAACCTGGTTCAGTAGACAAAAAGAGTTTGAATTGTAACACATGACTAATTTGAGGAACGGACAAACCATTTATAAAGGTGTGAAGACTGAAGGTGAAGGCCTCATTTCCTACTACTGTTTTAAGAAACCATCAGAGGAGTTTGAGATAAGTTGTGGTTTCAGATTTGTAGTGTAACATGAAATGCATAAAGCTCGTTTTATGCATATTAATAATCAACAACAACGGTTTATTCTTAATTAGTAATATTCCGGCTTAAGCTTCAGTCAATTTGGTCAAACAAACATATGATTGTATATGATCATGCTCGCGCGACCGAGCGGATTCCCAGATTATGAATATTAATTATCAACAATAACGAATTATTATTAATCATTAATATTCCGGATCAATTTATTGTTAATTTGACCAAACAAACACAAGCAGAGCCGCCGCTCTTCCGAGCGGACACGGTAATAATCTATTCGTCTAGAAAAAGGGAATTTAATTGCTACTTCTTGCAAAGTAGATTAATCATTCAAAAGTTTTAAACAACTTATAATAGCTAGGCAGGGGAATCTGAATTTCAGTGACATTTTCTCGTGAGGCAAACAATACAATTCATTTGATTATAATGGAATTTATTGACTAGTCAGACGTAACGAACAAACAAACGCACAAACATACATTAAACACAGAACAAAGGTAAACCACGCGGAGATATCGGGTCTATAGAACGTGTAACAGCAAAGAGAAATAGTAAAGCGAGGAAATAGAGATTTCAGGTAAAAGAGTGACAAAACTTTCAGTTCCACACGCACCATTACGGACCACCAAGGTTATAAAAAAACACCTTTTTGATAAAAGGGGCACAGCTTAATCGCATAACTAAAATCACCTGGGGCCTCATGTATCAATGCTGCGTACGCACAAAAACTTTGCGTACGCCAGGTTTCACGCTCAGAATCGCTCACGTTTGGATTTACTAACAATGAACTGAACGTGGGAATGTGCGCAGGTTCACGGCAGCTTCCTGGCAGGCGTACGCACATTTTTTGTGCGTGTCTGTTTTATTTCCATTGGCGACTCCTAGTGTTAACTGCCTGTGTTAAATTCCTCTCTACAAAGTGTCTGAGCCTTGCAATGGCAGCTGTATGAGGCGGGTTCAGCAGGTATATAAGGTTTCCATACCATACAGTTGACCAGCTAAACATTAAAGCACAATTTGCAGCGGTCGCCTGTTTTCCCAATGTAATCTGAGCTATCTACTGCACGCACATTGCTATAAAGACACTATCTGAAGATGAATTTGCATGCGTGAATCAGAAACATTTCCATTCAATAAATGTGCAAATAAAATATGATGCACAAACTTATTGATGATTCCTACTTGTCTTTCTCGTGATAAATAGTGGGCAAAATCTGATATGTAGCGGGGAAAAAAAGAAAGAATTTATTAGACGCTGGATTCGAGCCGAGTTTATGCTCGAACATGTCAGTACATGATCACATGCTTCTTATGAGGTGCGCCACTGAGACTGCTAAGGGTACTGCAACATTTTACAGATATAAACCACACTATTTCTTTTTTAAATGCACTCAGTGCGATGTTCAGACCCAACTGTGTTAACCGCATCAGCTAAACTCTCCCACTCTATTTTTTTCTTTTGTTGTTAATTCCGGAGAACAAACTTGCAAATAACACCGCTTTTCTCCGGTCTACCTCCGAAAGCAGCACCTCCAATTCACATTCTGTTCAAAGTTTCTCTTTTTGCTTGATTTTGCCGTTGCTTTTTCGTTGGGTTTTGTCATTAGCATAGTCATTAGCATATTCATACGGGGGAGGAGGCAGGGAGGGGTTTTGTGCTCGTGCATGTTGCGCTCAGTTTCACGTTCATTCAGATGTACAAAAGAATATGCGTGAGATTCGGCGTACGCAGTGTTTCATACATCAGAATTTTTTTCTGCGTACGCACATTTACAGCTTTGTGCGTACGCAATGTTTTAGTAAGATTTCCACGCAAGTCTTTGTACATGAGGCCCCTGGTCTTTCATGTCTGGAGGTCTCTCTTATGCGTCTCTCTTCCGGCGTGATGAAAACTCCTTTTGAGGTCCTTCTTGGTGCGTGGAGTTTGTAATGCAGTTCGGATGAACACGATCGCAAACTTTAAACTGAGTTTACT
This sequence comes from Danio rerio, assembly GCF_049306965.1. Taxonomy (NCBI): domain Eukaryota; kingdom Metazoa; phylum Chordata; class Actinopteri; order Cypriniformes; family Danionidae; genus Danio; species Danio rerio. Next base: position 11,339,387 of record NC_133197.1, read on the forward strand.
TTGCCGGAAAATAAAGAAAGCGTTACGGGAAAAAGTCCATGCGGCTTAGAAAGCCACGTGGCCCTTAAAGGGACCACGTTTGATGGGTTCTTTGTTAGGAACTTCTCTTTTCTGCACAGATGTTTAGGCAGAAGGTCGGCTTATACCTGCGGGTCACGTGACAACCCGTTTAGCATTCTGACCAATGATTTCAGGAGAAAGTTTGCGCGCGAACCTTCCTTTGTCTCGAGGCTGCTCGTATGCAAATTTGAGTGTCCGCCTAAAGCATGCGGACAGGCATTTAATACAGGGGATTAAAGAATAAAGCAATGCTAGTTATGGTCTTGCTCTATGATGTCATCATGTGTTGTAAAATGTCAGCAGAAACCCATCGGTACCAAACATGGGGGGTTTAAAAGTACATCAACATAATTTTTCACATCCTCATAATCTTTATGCTTCAAAAAGGCCTAAAAGGAACAGGCATACAGTGCTGTTTCAGGATTTCTGAGTTCATTTTCTTTCTGTCGGAACAGCCTCGTGTGTGTGTGTGTGTATTTGGGCAGGAATGTCTTTGAAGTGACAGACTGAGGCCCCGTTTACACTAATGCGTTTTAGTTTGAAAACGCATAAGTTTTGCTACGGTTACGCCAACCGTCCACACTACGCCGGAGTTGTCGAGCGCCGAAAACGGAGCGTTTCGAAAACGCTGGAGAGGCCGTTTTCATTTTGAAACGCTGCTGCTCCGTCTCAGTGTGGATGATGGAAAACGGAGACATCTGAAAACGGAGGCGGGGCTGCAGACGTTCGCCTCTCTGATTGGGGCTTTTCCTGAATATTAAGTAGCCTAACACACAGTTCAGTCCTGAATCTTCTCCGTGTAAGTTCAGACTTCGCAAGTTTGATCAAGGCTGCAGTCTCTTCTTCTCAGTTTGATATGGAAAAGCAGACTATACCGAGGACACGGGTAAATCTTCAAAGGGAACAGTGTACTTTATAACTTCATTCACATCACCCTGGCTTCGTTGTTTCACTTTCTCAACAATAAAATGTAAACTTGATTTAAGGAACTGCCTATTTTCATTTTAATATTAGCAACTTAGACAGCAGACATGTTGAGGCGCCGTGCTGTATAAGATGAGCGTCATCTTCACTGTCTGGATATTTATAACAAAACGGAGCCGATAACAACTGCCTCCTTTCAATTTCAGTGAAAATACGAAACATCCCCTCTCTTTTGCTGAGTATCAGTTTTAAGAATCGATAATGGCCATTTTAAAAGTATAACATACAATAAGTTTATACATTATAGGAAATAAAGGCAAGCGATCAGTCAATATACAGAATGGACGTGGTTACATTAATCATTAACTTATCTTTGCGCTCAGCCAAAACACGTTACCTGAGAACAAGTAATAGATTCCAATGCCCAAAGTCAGGGAATATGTCGTTAGATAAAGACAACAAGATGAATGAAATATCCCGTTTAATAAATATAGTGAGATTAGATCCAGCGGGAGATGCTTGATGAGAAGTCCGACTAGCAGAGCTCTCATCTGGGTACATGGGCTGCAGCGCTTGCCCGAGAGCGTCTGTGTGGTCACGTGATGTGCGTTTTCAGCGTTTTGGTGTGGACGGAGAGCAGTTCAGAAACGCTGGGTAAAACGCGAGTGTGGACGCGGATCATTTTCATTCTAAAACGCCGTTTTAAAACTAAAACGTACTAGTGTAAACGGGGCCTCAGTAATCCAGGGACACTGAAGAGATAAGTCTAGCGGGGGTACCCAGACTTTGTGGAGCCAGGAGTCGTAAAACCGTCCTGTCAAAATGGACCCAGATCGTGATAAAATCAATAAGTAATTTTATCTGTGGACTGTACGCTACAGTAGAGTGTGTTAGTTTAAAGAAATATTTTACCTATTCATAATCTTCTGTCTGTGTCGTCTGGTTGGTAAGTCAGCTTTTATTACTTCAGTGTAACCCATCTATATCAGTCTTTAATGTCTACACCACACCAAACCCGCAGTTATAACGTCTACACCTACCCCAACCCTACACCTACCCCCAGTTATTAACGTCTACACTTTAAACCCAACCATCACAGTTATGAACATCTACACCTACCCCAACCCTACACCCAACCATCACAGACATCAGTGTCTACGCCTACCCCAACCTTTAACCCAACCCTCAGTTACCCTAAACCCAACCATCACACTTATTAATGTCTACACCTACCCCAACCCTAAACCCAACCCTCAGTTATTAACGTCTACACCTACGCCAACCCTAAACCCAACCATCACACTTATTAACTTCTATTCATACTTACAAATAAAGGTACAAGAGCTGTCACTGAGGTGGTACCATTTAAAAAGTTTCAAATTTGTACCTATAAGGTCCATATTAATACCTCAAGGGGTATTTAAACCGAAAAAGTACAAAAGTGTTCCTCTTAAAATTTTCTGGTATATATACTTTTGAGGTACCAATATGGACCCTTCAAGTACAATTGTGTACCTTTTGAAAAGGTGCCACCCCTGTGACAGCTCTCGTACCTTTATTTCTGAGAGTGTACCTACACCAACCATAAACCCAACCATCAGTTATTAACGTCTACACCTACCCCAACCCTAAACCAAACCCTCACACTTTTTAACGTCTACACCTACTTTATCCCTAAACCAAACCATCACAGTTATAGGTGTCTACAACTACCCCAACCCTCACAGTTATTGTACTGTTGTGCCACCGTACTGTTTTTTTTGTCAACAACAGGGAGCGAAACGAAGTAGGCCAACTGCCATGACAAAACAGGTGAAGAAGTACATCAAATAAATGATTATAATAATATATAAAATGATTAGGTTGTGGATACATTCGTAGGAAATGCATGAAAACATTTTGCTGAAAATGTTCTCCGGAAAGTATTATTTCTGCCATGTTGACATCTCATTATGATGTCTTGCATGGTTCAATGGGATCTTATGAGGTGCCGTATAGGATTTAAATCAAACTTTGCTTATCAACACATTCATAAAACGTGTATATACACCTATAAATTACTTGCATATACACCTATACTACTGGATGTTCAAAACAACATGAATGAAACTTGTGTATATACATATAAACTTGACGCATGAATACACCCAAATACAAACGCACATACATATAAACTCGATCCTCACATAAACACTCACATTAACACACGCACATACATATAAACTTGCTGCATGCAAACACACCTATACACACTCGCATATACATATAAACTTGATCTATGCATATACACCCATAAACTCTCACATAAGAATATAAACTTGATGTGTGCATAAACACCCAAATGACACTTGTGAAAACATACAAAATAAAATTCACAAACATATATACAGTTAGTTGTGTATATACATATATGCAAGTGATTTCATATGTGTGTATGCATGAATTTTCACAGTAAAAGGAAGTTATTTCACTTTAAAAGGAAGTCGTTTAATTTCAACGTAAAAGTCCTTTGAGTGTAATGAGCAAGATTATTATTTGTCATGAATCAGGTTATTGCAAACCTTAAGAAACAGAAATAATGTGATTATTAGAGAAATTACATCTGTTGAATTATGAAAATAGATTATCCTAATTCTAAAAAAATAAAAAATAAAAAGGTAATGCAAAGGAATGCTCCTGCAAAATTAAAGGTTTATTATGCAATTAAATTATTGGAAATGTTATTATGGTTTAATAAATATAAAGTTGCTTAAGTAATCATTTTGAATAAAATATGTTTGTCTAATATTAGTTTTTTTATGTTTGTTTTATTATTGGTGTCACTATTCGTCAAGGGTTATGATACACCCTTATGTCCAGTAGGGGGCAGGAATGCACTTAAGTGGGTTTTCCTGTCAACAATAAACAGGCTAATGCACCAAAATGCTGGATGCCAGCTGCTGTAAAAATATAAGTAGTAGTTATTAAACACAAAAGGAGTGTCCAGATAATATATATAGCTTTTCCATGGGGGTTAACTTGACCAACATGATGAGCAGAGACTTTTAATCAGCGTTTTTTTTTTTTTTTTTCGTATTTGCTGAATAATTAACAATCAAAATTATACCAAAATCTTGCAATTTTGACACCCACATTGTAAATAATTATAAAAATGTAAAAAACAAAACAAGAAGACTATAGGCTACATTAACATTTGCAATAGAATAGAGGAGTTTAGTTTGAGTATACATTTATATTTATAATTCTGGTTGCTTTTTGAACGTCCTTTAAGGGTTCTATCTGTCCATTTATATTTGTGTATGTAATTACCCAATTAAATGAAAAGGTTTTAAATAAAAATATTTCTTATTTTGAATAGTCTATTTATATATAGACTAATATTTTATATAACATATGTTCATAATTTAACATATTTAATCCCTCTATTAATCACATTATTTCTATTTCATAAGCTTTGCAATAACCAGATTTGTGATAAATGTTTGTGAATTTTATTTATTTATTTATTTTTTGTATGTTTGCGCGAGATGTTATAGGTGTGTTTGCATGCAGTGAGTTTGTGTATGTGCGCGTGTTGTTGAGGGTGTATATGCATAGACAGAGTTTATATGTATATGCGAGTATGTATAGGTGTGTTTGCATGCTGCGAGTTTATATGTATGTGCATGTAAATGTGGGTATTTATGCGAGAATCCAGTTTATATGTATATGCAAGAGTGTATAGGTGTGTTTGCATGCAGCAAGTTTATATGTATGTGCGTGTGTTAATGTGAGTGTTTATGTGAGGATCGAGTTTATATGTATGTGCGTGTGTATGTGGGTGTATTCATGCGTCAAGTTTATATGTATATACACAAGTTTCATCTGTGTTGTTTTGAACATCCAGTAGTATAGGTGTATATGCGAGTAATTTATAGGTGTATATACACGTTTTATGAATGTGTTGATAAGCAAAGTTTGATTTAAATCCTATACGGCACCTCATAAGATCTCAATAACTTAAGTAATAAAATAAGTTACCCCTCTACTACAAGTTGCTCTCCCTTCATGTTACGCCTTTCTCTTGCAGTCGGCAGACAGCTACTATTGCTTTTTGCAGCTTCCAAATGCACATAAGTCCATTGTAAAACTAACCCACACACCACCAGGGGGTTAATGTGTGTCTTATGATGCAGACCAATGTAGCAAATAGGCTGCCGAATGTGCATTTTCTTCTTGACCCTTTGATTCGCCAGCTACCGTACTTCAGTGATATGAGTATATCATTAAAAAAATAGAAATATTTTGTGATGAAAATCAAATATTGATGAGCTTCATAAGACTAGCGTTTACCCACTGCTGGCGTACAGGCGTGAATTTACATTTCCTTCAGCCTGACCTTTATTCACTTCACATTTTATGTTTACTGTAAAGAGGACCTTAAATTTGTCAAAAATAGAAGTCAATAAATCAAGTTAAAGAAAAGACAGAAAATTGTGCATTTTAATAAATGGGCAACATAAAAAAGCCTGGTAGAAATAGAATAAAATAAACATAAAGTCTAATTATTCTGCGTATAATTTAAATGTAATACATGCACAAATGAATTGGCTAATAAACTAGTCAATAACTGATTAATAACAGACCATAAGACACGTAAACATCTTATCATTTATAAGGAAGACGTCTTTATAGACAGAAAACATTCTCTATTAGGAGCAGTATGTAGTGGAAAATGATAAGCAGAGTTCATTTGGATTAATGACTTTTTTATAGCATGTCTTAAAAAAAAACTGGTTAATAATAGAACAAGAGTAAAGTTGTGCTGGTTTTGACAAAGGCGAGGCTCGTCATAAGTTTGAGGAACCAACATCTTCTCATTTATAGGGGTGTGAAAACTGAAGGAAGCTCCTTACAGACAGAAAACATCCTCTATTGGACTCGTTGTCTAGTATAAAGAAAGAACTGCAGAGTTTGTTTGAGATTAATCACAAATTTCTGTTTTGGATTTTTAGATTTGTCGAGTGTTTTAATCTTACACTATTGAAAAATGTATCACATGTTTATTTTCTTCTGTTGGTTGTATCTGGCTGGTAAGTTAAAGTTTTTATGGCTTTAGGTTTAGTTAATCTATATCTAGTATTTATTCTTGTTTTGGTGTGTTTTATACAGATGGAGTGAAAAGAGTTTCAGTAATGGAGGGAGATTCTGTCACTCTGCATAGTAATCGTACTTTAACTGGTAGAAGAAAACATTTTTGGAAACCTATAGAGTGGGTTGGACCTCAAGGTACTCGTATAGCTAGACTATTTCTACATGGTTAGAAAAATAGATTTTATGTTGATGAGATATTCAGAGACAGACTAGAGATTGACAGTCAGACTGGATCTCTGACCATCAGCAACACCAGAAGCACAGACTCAGGACTTTACAGACTTCATGGTAAATACTTAAGTGAATCATTCAATGTTACTGTCTATGGTGAGTAGCTGATTTAATGTGGCCAAATCATGTTTAACAATAAATTCTTTAAAGTCTCTTATATTTTGATATGTTTACAGAATATGAATTAAAATGGCTTTAAATTTTCCAGCTCGTCTGATCAATCCCACTATCACAAGATACTCTTCATCATCTTCATCATTTAGTTGTTCGGTGTTGTGTTCAGTGTTGAATGTGAGTGCTGTGAGTCTCTCCTGGTACAAAGGAAACAGTTTACTGTCCAGCATCAGTGTGTCTGATCTCATCAGCAGTGTTTCTCTACATCTGGAGGTTGATCATCAGGATGAAATCACCTATAGTTGTGTGCTGAGCAGTTACTTCACTAACCAGACTGAATATCTAGACCACTCAGCTATGTCAAGGTATTAGTTTTAAAATATTTAAAACAGATGCTTCAGTTGAGATGTTATTGGTGAGCTAATGGTAATTTGCAGATTCTCAGTTAAACCTACCTTTTCTGTCTTCAGACTCGATTCTGTGTTGTGGTTTCACTGAAGCTGTGATTCAATTGGTCCTCTCTGCTGTGGTGGGTGTGGCTGCTGTAGCTATAGTGGTTTATGACATCATATCTAGAAGAGCTGAAGAACAAAAGAGACGAACGTCACAATCAGTCACTGAATGAACCATGATATCATGGCACTTTTGAGTCACTTTTTTGTCAAAAGTCATGGAACTAAATCGGTAATAAGAAGTGTGCACAGCCAACTATGTGTCATATTAGTCAACGTTTGAAGTGAATCAAAATGTTTTTAAAAATTGTCAAGAGTGGGTGCTGTTAAATAATTTTAGGACAACTTTATTGAAAAGTGATGATATTGAATATATGTGTACACACATTGCATATACACAACTATATTTTGCTTTATAATTATAATTTGCTTGTTGTTCAGTCAGAGCTGAATGGAGTCAGTTTGAAGTGATCATCAGGAACTGAATGTTGTTTGTTTGTGTCACCGACTTGGTCCCAGTCATTCCCCTCGCTGGCCAGCAGAGGCCACCATCTCCGGACTTTTAGCATTACATCATCCATTTAAACTGATTGCGCACACACCTGTTATCAATCCCGCTAACGACCCACGCTACCTGTTACAAGCCACGCTCAAACACCAGTTCAGTGTAAGTCTTGTTCTGCCACGGCTAACATCTCTGAGCGTTATTCCCTTGCCTGATCTCCTGTGTATTACCCCAGACTGTCTCTGACTCTGAGTTGCCTTCTGCCTCTTCCGAACCTTGCTTGTATCTGGACTCTGAACCACGCCGCCTGCCTTCGACCCACGCCTGATATCTGGACTCTGAACCACGCCGCCTGCCACTGATCCATGCCTGTTATATCACCCTGTGACTGTCAGCCACCAGCCCTTCGACCATTGTTGCATACTGTTGATGTGAGTTCGCACTTTAGTGCGTATTGTATGATTGTGATTGAACTGTGTCAATTAAATACTGCAAATGGATCCCTCCGTGTCAGGCTCCTTGTGACAGTTTGAATCTCGTTACATTTTAATAGATTCACGGAAATGCGTACAAATTAACTTTATGTGAAAAGAAAATCCTGTACTGGTGTGATAAATCAAAATAAAGAAATTTACGACAGTCTGTGTGGAGAACACTTTGTAACAGCTCTACAGAATGCGAGAAGTGGAACAGATTAAGTTTTAGTCTATGTGAAATTCATCAGCAATCAGTTTAACAAAAAAAAGTCTAGATCCCTCCTCAGTTATATGTGAATTGAGTAAACAAATTTGGGCATAGTGTGTGTGTATGTATATGTACGTGTTTTTGTGACATATCAGGACACAAATCTGTATAATGACATGGGTATGACACAGGTATTACAAAAAGGAGGTGAAATACAAGGACATTGGTGACATCCTCATTTCTCAAAAACCTTATAAATCACACAGGATGAGTTTAATCACAGAGTAAAGCTGCACACAGTCTCCTAACTCAGAACACTTTTTAACAGCTCTAGAGACATCCAAAGTGGCACAGATTACGTGAAGTTTGTTTATAAACTAATTTCACGAGGATCACATGCTTATGATTGACCACAGCTGGTCCTGCATTAGCTATCGCATGATTTTTCCAATCAGACGAATCCAAAGATACATAAATAGCCAGATTTTCTTACCTTAGTCATCTTCGTCTTGAAGCATCCCCCTCATCCACCCTTACTCCTCCCCCTTTTTCCTAGATTAATCAAGGATAGGGCCGCACGGCAGCTCAGTGGTTAGCACTGTTTCTTCAATGCAAGGAAGTTGCTAGTTTGAGTCCCGGCTGGATTAGTTGGCGTTTCTGTGTGGAGTTTGCATGTTCTCCCCGTGTTGACGTGGGTTATCTCCAGGTGCTTCAGTTTCCCTCTCAGTGCAAAGACATGAGATTTACTGTAGGTGAATTGAATAAAGTCTAAATCAAAGTCAAAGTCAGCTTTATTGTCAATCCAACCACATATACAGGACACACAGAGAGTTAAAATTGCGTTACTTTCAGACCCTAGGTTCATAACAGATACAAAAAATACAATTACACATATAAAATTATCTAAAAATATATATTTTTTTGTAAACAATACAATTACACAAACCAAATTGTCACAGTATATGAGAATTTTATTACTGGGCATTCATCACACAAACATATGCTGGTACAGTTGGTGGTCCATTCCGCCATGGCAACCCCTGTAATCAAGGAATAGGCAAATCAATGTATTCAGGGGAGCTCTTGAGACTTCAGTTGTATAGGCTTGTAAATAAAGTTGAAAAAGACAGAGAAAACAGTGCGTTATAGTAAGTGGAGCACATAAACAGAATGTATATGAAAAAATTGCATAAGACTAATACTTTTTTCTTTCGGATGAGATATTAATGGTGACTTTGTTATTATAGAAGCAGATTCTCAGTTAAACCTACCTTTTCTGTCTTCAGGCTCTATTCACTGTTGTAGTTTCACTGAAGCTGTTATTTGATAGGTTGCCGCTGCTGTGGTGGGTGTGGCTGCTGTTGCCATAGTTGTTTATGACATCATATTCAGAAGCGCTGAGGAGAAAAAAAGGAGAACCTCACAACCAGTCACTAAATGACAAACCATGAAATCATGGCTCATTTGTCACTTTTTTTGTCAAAAGTCTTGGAACTTAATTGGTAATAAGAAGTGTGCACAGCCAACTATGTGTCATATTAGTCAACGTTAAAAGTGAATCAAAAATATTTTTAAAAATGGTCAATAATGGGTGCGGGTAAATATTGTAAGGAAAATTTTAACTCAAGGTAATAATTTATATTGTATATATGTGTACACACAGAGTATATACACAACTATGTTTTGCTTTATAATTATAATTTGCTTGTTGTTCAGTCAGAGCTGAATGGAGTCAGTTTGAATTAATCATTAGAAACTGAATGTTGTTTGTTTGAATCTCGTTACATTTTTCTAAAGTTCTGTTATTATTTTCAGAAATCCAGCGTCTGCATATCGCTAACAAACTACAAATCCACCATTATATAGACTACATATTCCTGTCATGCACCGCTTACACGCACCGGTTTCTCATTGCTTTGATTACACACAAATGCACAGCTGATGCTGTTCAGAACTGATTACATGGACTTTAAAAGCAGCACAGACACATACACACTAGTGGCTATGTCTTCTGTAATGTAAAGTGGATCCTGACAACTGAGTGGCAATCCAGATGTAGGTTTATTACACAGAGAAGTCAGGCAAGCAACGATCAACACAGGGGCAAACAGACGTTCACAGAAAATCCAGAGTCATAGTCATATCAGGTGAGTGGTTAGAAGGCAGGTACCAAACATGCATAAAAAATAAAATAAGGCAAGAATCTAACAAGGCAAGGCAATGCAAAGCAAGGCAAGGCAAGGCAAGGGAACGCATGGTAATGTTCCCATAACAGCTTACAAGACTCAACACTGATGTTTTTCGCTGTATAAATAGTCCATGTAATCAGTCATTGACAATCTGCAAGAACAGATCGCTGGTGATTCTGATAAGTTCACAGTTAGCTGTTAGCTGTTGAGTGGTTATACAGTGTGTTTGGCATGCCATCTCGGGAGAGAGCCCTGAGCTCTTAAGATCTTCGTGCCTCCCTCTCGTTTGCAAGGCAAGAAGGGAGTTGGAGCTCAGGAAGGTCTTGAGAACTCCCCTGCTGTTAATGGCTAATGGCCAATAAGAGATTGGTATGAAGAAATAACTACTGACTAGGAGAGCATCTATGGTTCTAATTTGGAATAGTCAATTAATTTAGGTCGCATGTTTTTGGAGGAAACCGGGAGACCTAGGGGAAACTACGGTGGCCGGGAAGTGCAAAACAATATTACAAAGTTTGAAACACTTTTAAAAAGCTCGAGACAAATTTACATTTTGAAAAACATTTTTACTTATCATCAGACACAATTACTTAGGAAAAACAATTTTACAAAGGACGAAACAAATTTACATTTTAGAAAACAAATTAACAAGACGCAAACCATTTTTTCAAATCCCGAAACAAATTTACAATTACAGATTCCCTACGCAAAGGGAATGTACCACACCCCGGAAGTGACGTAGAATGTAACACACCGATATTGACCCGGAATGTAACACACACACTGAAAAATATCAATAATATCCAGCTCGTGTGTGACTTTGTAGACAGGTTTCCACAAGTCTACAACTATAAAAATCATGGTTTGACTAACTGCGATAAAATAAATTAGAGCTATTCTGAGAAAATATCAGCGTGAGAATGCATAAAAACATGGAAATGCAAGTACATGGAAACATTTAAAGCACGGCATATGTTAACTGATAAAGATACTAAAACAAGTCTCAACCTGTATACCGGAGTAGCTCAGTTGGATAAGTCGGGTGATACTCATGTAGAACCTTTTGACTTGGGTCGAATCCCGTTGATGACATGTCAATTATAATTATTTCTTTTGATAATTTTGGTTTATGCTGTTCTGCCACACAAATATTAAATCAACAATAATACACTGACACCAAGTAATAAGAATCTTTATTCGGTATGGGCATGTTTTGTTGCTGTGAAAAAGTGACGAATCTGCCAATCTGCAAACGTGGATAGTTTGCACATCTGAAAAGGGGCCTCAGTTAACACGGACACCAGTTAAACCATAACACAGGCTTCCTTCAGTTTACTGTTAAGAGTCCTCAAGCAGAGGTTTACACCGTGTAGACTTGACATCATGTTCATGATTACAGCGTACGAGGGGATCTCGTAAAAATATTGAACACATTGATGCAGCATGTCTGGCATTTCCGTCTGGTACGCGTCCTTTATAAACTCTAAACACCGACCACACGCAAAGCAAAACCATGTTAAGCTGCACATGTGTTTGCCACAAAACGGGCAAAACAACCCTCGACCGCAGTCCATGTTCGGTCACCATAAACTTTGTTTACGCCATGTACTCCACAGCGCGAACTTACCGCGCTCACCAGCAACAACAACAACTTTGCCCTGCGTCACTACCGGTGTGTGGTACATTCTATGTCACTTCCGGGGTGTGGTACATTCCCTTTCCGTAGGAAATCTGTAATTGTAAATTTGTTTCGGGATTTGTAAAAGTGTTTTGTGTCTTGTTAATTTGTTTTCTAAAATGTAAATTTGTTTCGTCCTTTGTAAAATTGTTTTTCCTATGTAATTGTGTCTGATGATAGGTAAACATGTTTTTCAAAATGTAAATTTGTCTTGAGCTTTGTTAAAGTCTTTTAAACTTTGCAATGTTGTTTTGCACTTTCCGGCCACCGTAGGAAAGCCACGTGAGCACGAAGAGAACATGTAAACTCTACACAGAAACATCAACTGGCCTGGTAAGGACTAGAACCAGTGATGTTCTTGCAGTAAGGCAAGAGTGCTAACAACTGGGCCACCGGGTCACCCAATCTAGCAAAGCAGGAGGAGTAGGTGGTGAAAGGGGGGTACTTCAAAACAAAGATGACTATGGTATGGAACTTTGGTTATTTATAGTGACTTAGGAATCGTCTGAATTGTGAATCATGAATTGGCTAACGCGGGACCAGCTGTGGTCAATCATAAGCATGTGATCCTCTCAAAATTAGTTTGATTCACAAATTGATTCACAGAGATGCACTGAAATGCTTACACATTACCTTTATGTGAAAAGAAAATCCTTTACTGATGTGATAAATCAAAATAAAGGAATATTACTCAGTCCGTGTGGTGGACACTTTGTAACAGCTCTGTGTGAAATGGATCAGAAAACATTAAAAAAAAATCAAAACAGTTCAAGTCTAGCTTCCTTTTAGTTATTATTATTCCTCCTTAGTTGTATAGACCTATATATAAAGTTGAAAAAGATAGAGAAAACGGTGTGTTAGAACAAGTGGAGAACATAAGAAAACTGATAAAAATAGAGTCTGTGGCTGCACAGAATTTCAGAAGAAATATATGTTGTAAATGAAGTCACTTCCTCAACTGCAAGAGCTCAGTATGAGCAGGGGTGTAGTTTAAGTATGCAGGACTGTTTTACGCTTAATACGAATTTCAGTTTTGACCTAAAACACATTATAGCCAAACAACTGCAGGCAAAAATTAATGACTGATTATATAGCAAAATATATATAATCTTAATACATCTATAATCGTTTAAATAAACCTGATTTATAGTAAAAAAAAAATGCTGGTTTGAACTGTAACATGTGACTAATTTGAGGAACTAAAGACATGAAGACATTTATAAGCTCATTCTCTTCAACAGTATTTGATTAAGGACGCATCTGATTTGTGAAGTGTGTTAGTCTGAAGAAATGTTTTACATATTCATAATCTTCTGTCTGTGTCGTCTGGTTGGTGAGTCGAGGTTTTATGACTTCAGTGTTAGAGGATGAACGTGAACTTTTATTTAATATGGTTGCATGTCTGTGTGTGTGTGTGTGTGTGTGTGTGTGTGTGTGTGTGTGTGTGTGTGTGTTCAAATACAGATGGAGTAAATGTAGTGTCGGTGATGGAGGGAGATTCTGTCACTCTACACAATATTTCCACTTTACCAATATTTAATTTGTGTAATATAAACTGGGAGTTTAAATCCCAACAAGGTGGTGTTATAAATTATAAGAATAATGTATATGGTAACAGACTACAGATGAACAATAACACCGGATCTCTGACCATCAGGAACATCAGACTCACAGACTCTGGACTTTATCAAATGTCTTGTTTATTCTTTAGTGAATCATACAATGTTACTGTCTATGGTGAGTGGCTGAAAATAAGATGTTTATTCCTCAACAAATTTAAATAATAAATCCAATACTGACTATAGTGCTTAAATGAGTTTATTTTACATAACTGTCTTGTGCTTTCCAGCTCGTCTGCCCAATCCCACTATCTTTAGAGACCCTTGTAACTCTTCATCATCTAGTTGTTCAGTGTTGTGTTCAGTGTTGAATGTGAGTGCTGTGAGTCTCTCCTGGTACAAAGGAAACAGTTTATTGTCCAGCATCAGTGTGTCAGACCTCCTCAGCAGCGTCTCTCTACATCTGGAGGTTGAACATCAGGATAAAAACACCTATAGTTGTGTGCTGAGCAATTCCTACACTAACCAGACTGAACATCTAGACATCACTCAGCTATGTCAAGGTATTGGTGGTGATATAAAAAATTAAACATAGGCTCATTCTGAAAATGCCCCCTTATAAACGTTTCTGAAGATCACAAATTATGTAGCCAGAAGTATGTATGGCTGCATTTCATTTTTAAAACGAACGCTACAGGGCGGTATGACGCCTTCAGTTTTTGTGTTTACCAAACAACCCCTTACCTCTGTGCGGACAGTTTTCCCACTGTTACCAGTTTATCAAGTAGTTCGCCATGTAGTTGACCATGGCGATGGGGTTCGAAGCCGGAAAAGAACGATTCCAAAAAGCAGGTAAGACAAAAACAAAAGCCAAAAAAATAAAATAAACAAGTAAATAAAAGGGTGAGAATGTGGTAAAAGCTGAAAACGGCGAATATCAGATGAGGGCCTTTCTTTTTCTAGATAGCTTTTTCAAACTGGCGGTTGGATTTAGGCAAGTGGGTGGGCAGGTCAATTTGTGCTTTTTTAAAAAACACTATTGGTTGGGTTTAGGCAAGTGGGTGGGCGGGTCAATTTGTGCTTTTTAGAAAACACTATTGGTTGGGTTTAGGCAAGTGGGTGGGCGGGTCAATTTGTGCTTTTTAGAAAACACTATTGGTTGGGTTTAGGGAAGTGGGTGCTCCGGTCAATCTGTGCTTTTTAGAAAACGCTATTGGTTGGGTTTAGGGAAGTGGGTGGGCGGGTCAATCGGTGCTTTTGAAAACACTATTGATTGGGTTTAGGGAAGGAGGAGGGTGGGTCAGTCAATCGGAAGTCAGTCGACAGTGGCTTGTGGTGGATTTATGTGGGAACAGCATGCGCAAATGGCTCTCGAGAAAGAAATTTAAGATCTGAAAAAGCATACACAGCGGCCTCAGGTGGATTCGCTAAAACAAAAACTGTGACGTATTTGACAATCTCCAGACATGTACTGATATAGGGGTAAGTTTTTAGAATGAGCCTGGGTTGAAAAAATGCACACGACAAAAACCTTTTTTTTTTTAGATAAGATATTAATATTGACTTTGTTATATTATTGAAGCAGATTCTCAGTTGAACCTACATTTTCTGTCTTCAGGCTCAATTCACTGTTGTAGTTTCACTGAAGCTGTGATTCGATTGGTTGTCGCTGCTGTGGTGGGTGTGGCTGCTGTTGCAATAGTGGTTTATGAAATCATATCCAGAAGAGCTGAAGAGAAAAAAAGGAGAACCTCACAATCAGTCACTGAATGATGAACCATCATGAAATTATTGCAGTTCTTGTCAAAAGTCACGGAAATCCATTAATCAAACAGAGTCCCAAACATGGTGATATTTTATTTTTGTATAAAGTACATTGCTTTGCTTATTTTGCCTTTTCAGAGACATTTTAAATCTAAAGCAGAAATATTAATTATTAACACTTTGTCTTTGTGTAATCTTGTCAATCAGTTTGGGCTGAATAACTGAAGGTTGTTTGTTTGAATCCCAGTAGATTAGCGAAGTGTTTATTGGAAATCTTTTTAAGTTTCCAAATGTTAACAGATGAACTACATGTGAAGAATCTGTATCAGTGTGATAATGTTTAGAGTGTTGTTATTTATTTTGATTTCTCTAGTTTTTGGGCGCCGGCGTGCACCTGTTAGTCATTCTGATGTTCAGCAGGTCACTGAATCATTTACACCTGTACCCTCTTGGTTTAACTCTATTTATGTTGCCCTATGTTTGATTTCTAGTAGCTTGATTATCTTGCTTGATGTTGAAAGTCTTAAGCCACGGTCACATAGCTCTTTTCGCCCCATAGAATTCTATTCATATGCATACGAATACGACAGACAAGCATGTGCGACAATTTTTGCAGGTCTCTACATTAGAAATTTCAAGCTTGGTGAACTCTGACCTGCAAAATTGCATCACGTGATTGCGTGAGACCAATAGAAGATCAAAACATGACATCTCTGTGTATACAGAATTATTAAATATGGACCAATCACTCACTTTTTTAACACACCTAATTTTTCAAAGCACCGTACAACAGAATTTTGCATGCTCAAACTGTAGTGTGATCGCAGCATTATGCTTTCGTTGCCTACCTTCTGCGCTCTGCCCAGTCCTCGTCATCTTCGTCCTCATCCTCATCAAGCTCTTCTGTGGTAAAGCCCATCATTCTCAGTCCTGATCAAGTCCAGCTCTTGCTCTCCTGTCGGCAGGTTGGGGTGCTGGTCGCTCCATGAGGGGTCTGTGCACGCCAAGGCTCACCTGATCTGCTTTCACCGCCCATCCTCACGTGGCTTGAGGGACGCTCTGAGTTTTCTTCCCTTGTCCAGTCTGTGACGCTGCTGAAGGCCTTCAGCAGGCTCTTTAAGTTATTCCTTTTTAAATCTTTGCTTAATAAATCTCAGAGACTAAACTTTGCTTTTGGCTACTATTTGTGCTAACATCAAGGGATAATCAAGTCTAAATAGACCTAGCAAAGGAGAACCCCATTCCCTCTGCAGTTGAGATGCAGGGAGATCTGCTAAATGTATGAATTTACATTTTCATAGTAATGTAATTAAATTATAATTAGTTAAATAGACTTAAGCATTCATTTAGTTATTCAAGCGTAAAACAAGATGAAACACTGTTTAAACGCAAGCACTGTCAGGACTGAGCAGCAGGCTAGAACAGAAACTCCATTGAAAATACTGAGGTAAAATAAACAAAGTAAAGACTAATTATTCTGCTTATAATTTAAATGTAATACATGCACAAATGAATTGGCTAATGAAATAACTGATTAATAATAAACAATAAGACACATGACTAGTTTGAGGAACAGACTTCTTACCATTTATATGGGAGACAGAAAACGTCCTCCATTAGGAGCAGTATGTAATAGAAAAACTGTATATAAAATGACTAGCAGAGTTTATTTGAGATTAATGACAATTTTTTTATTTATTCATTCATTTTTTTTCAGCTTAGTCATTAATTAATCCAGGGTGGCCACAGCGGACTGAACTGCCAACTTTTCCAGCATATGTTTTACGGAGCAGATGCCCTTCTAGCTGCTACCCATTACTGGGTAACATCCTATACACACTCATTCACACACATACAGTAATGACAATTTTAGCTTACCCAAGTCACCTATAGCGCATGTCTTTGGACTGCAGGGAAAACCGGAGCACCCGGAGGAAACCCACACAAACACGGGGAGAACATGCAAACTCCACACAGAAACGCAAACTGACCCTGTCGAGGCTCGAACCAGCGACCTTCTTGCTGTAAGGCGACAGCGCTACCCATTACCCATTTTTTATTGCATGTCTTTAAAAACCCTGGTTAATAGAGAAAAAACATTGCTGGTTTTTGTTTGTAAGACGCGGTTCGTCTTAAGTTTGAGGAAGTACCACCTTACCATTTATAGGAACGTGTAGACTGAATGAAGCTCTTTACAGACAGAAAACATCCTCCATTTGGGCTTGTTGTCTTAAAGAGAGTAAACAATCAGCAGAGTTTATTTGGGATTACTGACACAATCCTGATTTTTAGATTTGTAGAGTGTTTAACACTACTGCAAAATGTATCACATGTTTATCTTCTTCTGTTTGCTTCATCTGGCTGGTAAGGTAAACATGTTTTCATGGCTTCAGGTTTAGTTGATCTATATCTAGTATTTATTCTTGTTTTGGTGTGTTTTATACAGACGGAGTGAAAAGAGTTTCAGTGATGGAGGGAGATTCTGTCACTCTGCATATTAATCATACTTTTAATGATAGAAGAGATTATCTACGTTTTTTAGAATGGGTTGGACCTCAGGATACTCCTATACTTACATTGTTTTTGGTTGGTGAGGAGGCAGATATTATCTATTTTGATGATGAGATATTCAGAGACAGACTACAGATCGACAATCAGACTGGATCTCTGACCATCAGCAACATCAGAACCAAACACTCTGGACTTTACAAGTTTCAGTTTAGATTCTTTAGTGAATCATTCAATGTTACTGTCTATGGTGAGTAGCTGATTTAATGTGGCCTGACAAGTCATGATTAAACAATAAATTATTTTAAATTATTTTAAAATGTTCACAGAATATGAATTAAAATGACTTTAAATTGTATCCCAATATGTAATGATTTATTTTGTTTTCCAGTTCAGCTCAAAACGGCTTACATGTTATCAAAATATTCATAGTGATTTATTTCATTTTATTCTTTGATGTTCTTCAGCTTGTCTGCCCCATCCCACTATCACAAGATACTCTTCATCTTCATCATCTAGTTGTTCGGTGTTGTGTTCAGTGTTGAATGTGAGTGCTGTGAGTCTCTCCTGGTACAAAGGAAACAGTTTATTGTCCAGCATCAGTGTGTCTGATCTCAGCTTCAGTCTTTCTCTACATCTGGAGGTTGAACATCAGGATAAAAACACCTATAGTTGTGTGCTGAACAATTCCTTCACTAACCGGACTGAACATCTGGACATCACTCAACTATGTCAAGGTATTGGTGGTAATAATAATAATAAAAAAACTGCAACAAAATACTTTTTTCTATCAGATAAGATATGGTTACTTTTTTATGTTGTAGAAGCAGATTCTCTGTTAAACCTACCTTTACTGTCTTCAGACTTGATTCCCTGTTGTGGTTTCACTGAAGTTGTGATTCGATTGGTTGTCTCTGCTGTGGTGGGCGTGGCTACTGTTACCATGGTGGTTTATGACATCATATCCATAAGAGCTGAAGAGAAGAACAGGAGAACATCACGATCAGTCATTGAATGATGAACCATCATGAAATCCACTAATCAAACAGGGGCTACATGGTGATAAAGGAGTTATAATCAACCTTTTCAAGATTTTGTTTTAGCATAAACTATATTGCTTTGCATATTTTGCTTATTCAGAGACATTTTAAATTTAAAGCACACATATTAATGAATTATTAACTCTTTGTCTTTGTGTAATCTTGTTTTCAGTAGCCTGGGCTGACTAGAGCCTATCGAGACTGAACTGAATGTTGTTAGCTTGACTCCCAGAAGATACAGTGAAGTGTTTATTGGAGATCATTTGATGCTCTCAAATGTTAACAGATGAACTACATGTGAAGGATCTGTGTCAATGTGATAAATACAAAAATAAAACATGTTGAATCAGTTTACATTTATTTCAGTGCAGAGGAAAAAAAGAAAATGATAACCTTCATTGCAACACATAAATCACAAACCAGTCATACCAACAAAAATCAAAGTTGTTTAGAGCAAACCGAGAGAGTAAGATACCCGAGAACTACTCTGATGAAAAATAGCAACACATGTAATAATATTGTAATGACCTGGCCCACAGCACAGCCAGGTGCATCATGGGTTATTTAATGTGTTATTTTAGTTAAATACATGGGTTGTTTTGTTATAAACTTTATGTGTGCTTATGTTTAATTTGGCTTCTGTGTTTTAAAGATTCAGGACACCCCGGAGAACTTTTTTTTTTTTGTATTAACAGATGTGTGTGTGTTGAGCATCAGTTAAGACAATGTTAGCACCTGTCAGCTTTAATTGTGGGGAAAACTGGATAATTTTGAGCTTTTGTCAGCTAATTTCAGCTTCCGGGTTTAAAATGATTTTTGGGGCGGTATCAAAATCGGCGACGTAGCGCAGAACTGCAAGTGCAATGATGACGCGTCGGTTTCTCATTATTATTCATAGCGGAGTTTTCTTATCCTATGAGAAGAGCCGGCTGCTTAATTATTCATGAGACCTGCCAGACCTGCCAGTGTCAAGCCCGAGCTGAGAGACACGGAAACCACGGCACAGTATTTAGCCGTTCATGAAGGCTCATATGCGTTTGTTTCCATCATCCACAGGGTTTGTTGCATTTTTTCCCCCGCGATCTTGTCAGGGCCGATCATACAGCAAAGCTGTGTGCGTGCTGCTAGCATTTTTGTCGGGAGAGCAGCACGAGAATTAGAGAATGGCGGACGCTGTCTTTCATCAGGAGTTCGTTTACATTCAGACACATCACTGTGCTGCTGTGTTTGCCTAAATCCTCCAGATTACCAGCAGGGTTAATGGTTAAAATAGACGGGTCAGGAGACCTGCTGCACTGAGTCTGCTGGATACGGGGATTGAGGGAGAAGTCCTCATTTATAGTGTTTACATGAACACACATCTTTATAATGATATAAATTGTTGTTGTCTGTATATGAAATTACAAATAACAAATGTAGCAGGGCATTAAATCACTGTTCATTTCTTTGCATTTTAACTTTGTAAACTATAAACTCATGCGTCTCCTCTTTGTGTCTCATTTTGTGAGCTATAACTGACAACAGCAGTTATTCGCTCCCCTTCTCCCCTGCTGGCCACGCCCACTCCCACCCGATGCTTGCGGAGCTCCACGCCCATTAATCATGCATCTTTTGAAAAAAATTTTGAAGTAGACTTTAACCGAAAGAGGGGGGTGTCATGGCCCTTTAAGCCCAATATTTCTTTGGTTTATAAAATATTGGTCATTACCATCAACAATGGTGGTGTGTAAAGGAAGTACCCCAGTGGTGTGGTCCTGTTAAGGGCTGTTCATGTTTGGAGCTCAGAATTAAAAGGTTAACTGTCAGTACTATCTCTCCTACCTGATTATTTTGCCAGATTACTGCTCACAGAGAAACTCTGGGTTGTGTGGTGGATGGGGCATGAATGTTCTTCTCGCTAACACGTTAGGAAAGTTATCCGCCATACTTGCTAGTGTAACCCCCTCCGGTTTTACATTACCCAACCCGCTCCAAGCTGGGATCGAACTGGCGACCTTCCGCTTGGGAGTCGGTTGCCCTATCAAGGAGGCTAAAGACCATGGCCTCTAGCGCCTGTCGCTAGAGCACCTTTCGAGGTCAGAGAGGTGAGGTTTACCTGCACAGCACTTACTAGCTGGTCTCTGTTACACTAGCACCCTGCTAGTCGTTTTAGTATAATTGAATAGTTTAGCTAGGTTATATTAGCTCCAGTTGCCCACGTACAGTAATTATTACAATATGCAGATGCACAAATAAATGAAAACAATTTACTCGGGGCCTGTTTAATAAAAATGGAATAGAAAAGCAGAATTAAAGTCTACAACCTGACTAGAATGAGCCAAACTAAACGTCTGCACTTTGATTGGTTCCATAACAGCAAGATGAAGCTCATTTGATCTAACTAAGTTTAAATAATCTACATAACTGTCATGAAGCTCTGAAGGTCGAGCATAGATGCATGGATTTTGTTGTACGCTATCATGGCAACTACAGTGAAAGTGTTCATAATACCTGTATATACTTGACCGGCATGTTGCCATCTTTCAGTCTGTTTACTCCGTTTTCTCCTCAGGGTTTTTAGCCAATAACCTGATGCAAAAAAGTTCAGGAGTCCTGGAAAGGATTAAGAGAATTTGACATCAAGTTAAGTTCACCAAATGTTCAATCCTATTTTCAAAGCACAGTTTATTTATTCACTTCAGTCGAGCTGTGAAAGCTTCTTCAACCAATGTCTGTAAGCCAAGAAAAGGCTTTTCCTAAAAAAAGGCATTGATAGCTTTATCATTAAATATGTCGTTTTATAGCATATGCAGAACAGTGTGGTACAAAGAAGGAACATAGTATGGCTGTATCAAAATAGAACACAGCGATAACACATTTACACAGGAACAGGAAACTCAACTATAAGAAACAGAGGCCTACTTCCTGTCTGGCTATATCTAGCTAGAGAGCTGAAGCTCAAATAATCACTTTACAAAATACATCATGGGAAGAGATTAATAATCAAGGTTAATAAAAGACAAAGCCGTTGGTTTGGACTCTACCATGTGAATCTAAGGAAGAAAAAACTAACCAGAAAAAACAAAGAATCGGATTATCATCAACAGTTTCATGAGAATATCGGCAGAAATAGTTTGTGATTAAGGACAAATTGTGTCGCATTTGATTTGCGGAGTATTTCTTTTATTCAATAATTTCAAAGAAATGCTTCACAGATTAATTTTCTTGTTTTTCTGGCATCTAGTTGGTAAGTGTTTTTGTTCATGACATCATGACTAATTCCATATTCAGTGTAATCTTGCTGTTTTTGTATTCAATTTAATGTAATTAAAACATTGATAATGTATATATTGTTTGTGAATCCATCAAACAATTCCTCAGGCAAATTATTATTTTAAATTGTTGTTTTAAGGAGCATGTAGTCTCAGTTGCTCTCCAAGAACGAAAGAAACGTTAAGGTGCAGAAGGTGATTGTATTTAGAAACATTTTTTTGTTGAGCTGGTTAAAAGTCTCTTCCACTTGTACTGATTAAAGTAAATGATATAAATGTATTTATATTTGTTTTTATGTACTGAGTAAGGCATAAGACTAAAAAAATGTTTATCCAATTAAATATTGTTGGGCTGATAATTCCCATAATTCTAAAAGTGGTAAAAATAAATGCTGAATCAAAACTTTAAAATTCTAAATGAATATTGGAGGAAATTTTGCATGCTAGGGGACGATTGACAACATGGCTGAAGGATTTCTTTTAGACAGGCAATGTTCCGTTTTCAAATTATTTTAGTCACGCAAAGCTGATGTAGATTGTGTTGTTATGAATGGGTTATATGCCCAAAAGTGTTATTCAGCTACTGAAATCTTCCAGCGAACGACTGTTGTGACTATTTTCAATTTTATAAGCCACATAATTTAAAACATTGATAATGTATATTTTTGCTTATTTTAACAACAAAACATAAGTCCGCCTAGCCTGCTTTACTGAGCTGAAGTTGGTTTTATAATCACATTGGTTCCTTTTTGAACAATGACAACCTGTGACGCTCCCGATATTGTTTGCTACTCTGAATAATCGGTCTGAAATAGCATGTAAGTATGGATTAGTAATGGGCGTAATTCCTGCATGCCGCTGGCCAACCATTAAGCACACAGTAGTCACTTTAGGACAAAAATTTAGGCCAAATGACATGAACTAGTGGATTGTCTACTGTTATCTTTAAGCTGCGCGTTCGTGATATCAGGAGGCATATGGCTTTAAACGGTAGGGGAGGGATTGTGTTTCAAAGATATTAACTGGTAGCATTTTGGCAGATCACCTCCTGCACCTTTAAGGCATGATGAGTTTGATAATTACGTCTGTGGTTAATCTTGCTGTTTTGGTGTGCTTTATACAGATGGAGTGAAAATTATGTCAGTGATGGAGGGAGATTCTGTTACTCTGCATGCTGATGTTTCTGGCACATCCAGATATACATTTTTTTATCTTCAGCGGTGGATCGGACCAGAAAATAATCGTATAGCTGAAGTCAATTGGATTGAAAATGAGATATATAAAATTATATATTATAATGAGCGATTCAGAGACCGATTCCCGATCGACAATCAGACTGGATCTCTGACCATCAGGAACATCAGAACCACAGACTCTGGACTTTATCGAAAATATGCTCGAGGCTATAATGAATCATTTCATGTTACTGTCTATGGTGAGTAGCTGATTTAATGTGGCCTGCCACATTCATGTTTCACAATGATTTATTTGAAACCTCCTATATATTTTGGTATGAATTCATAACAGTAATTAGATTATGCTGATATGATTGATAAATTATCTGTCATAATACTTTAAAGTATTACTTCACATTATTCTCTGATGTTTTCCAGCATACCTCCCCAATCCTGTCATCTCCAGAGACTCTTTAAACTCTTCATCATCTAGTTGTTCAGTGTTGTGTTCAGTGTTGAATGTGAGTGCTGTGAGTCTCTCCTGGTACAAAGGAAACAGTTTATTGTCCAGCATCAGTGTGTCTGATCTCAGCTTCAGTCTCTCTCTACATCTGGAGGTTGAACATCAGGATAAAAACACCTATAGTTGTGTGCTGAACACGTCCTTTACTTACCGGACTGAACATCTGGACATCAGTAACCTCTGTCTGACACATCCAGGTGCATGAAAACACTACATATCAATCTCAGTCTTTCTAATGAGGTGCTATTTGGTCAATATGTAGGTGTATTTAGTTAATAAAACTTATTTTTTCTGTCTTCAGACTCGATTCACTGTTGTGGTTTCACTGAAGCTGTGATTCGATTGGTCCTCTCTGCTGTTGTGGGCGTGGCTGCTGTTGCCATTGTGGTTTATGACATCATATCCAGAAGAGCATATTTTTAATTTTTTTCTCAATGTTTTGTCTTTAAATCTAAACATTTCACCGTGATGATGTTTTTAACAAAGATTTGTGAATCAATAATTTCCAAAATTTTGCTTTGATTAATTTCTGCTTTCTTCGTTTTTGTTACCGCATTGAAACTGTGCAGTATTGTTGTGCGTGAAGATTGTGAATTTCTGCCCAATATAGGTGTATTTAAATTAAATTCACTATTATTTGTATGTTATTAATGTGTAACAGTCAGCTTGAGGTTAAATAAATCATACTAAACTATACTAATGCTTTTGGTTGAAGTGTTTCTTTTTTTAAATATTTGTTAAATTAACTAAAGTTGCAGTTGATGGGGTTTGGTTTTAAAATATTTGATAAAAAATTTGCTAATGTTCAATGTGAACATAACTATCAATACTGCACAATACAATCATTACCTATGGGACTATCGAAGGAGGAAATTGTGTTTAAACGACAGAAACCATTGTATTGGTTGACCATTGGTTAACCCAACGTGATCAAGTGTTGCTGGGTTGTAGTTTTACACATCAGACATAAGGATATTTTGAAAATGCAGTAGTAGGAAAAAATGACAGAACTTGAGGTTTTTCAGGTCAATAGTGATAGTTTTCATAAATTTTTATATTGATATTGAGTTGGCTTTGGGCTGGATTTTTTTCTGGTAACTGGCAACCCAGATCACACCCTGAATGTGTTGTAATATTGACCAATAAAATAGTATATTTACATGACAATAATGTACTTCAAATTGTAGGATATTTACTTTTACATTTTTAAAAATATCTTGAGGACAGACTGTCAAAACAATCCCTATACATAATAACTTTGCAATATGTGATAATCGCTTTAACGATGGGGAATGACACTGACAACAGAAGGTTTGGATCCACATACAGGTTTATTCAAAGTCAGGCAAGCGATGGTCAACACAGGTGCAAACAGGTATTTGAAGACAATCCAGAATCACTGTCGAATACAGGCAAGAGATCAGAAAGGCAGGTGGCAGGCAAAGACAAAGAGGCGAACAAGGCTAACGGTCGGTACACGGGATAACAAGACTGGGAAACGCGTTGTAATGCTACTGTGAAAGATAACAAGACTCGGCAAACTGGATGGGTGAATGAGTGGCTTATGTAGTGAATGCAATCAGTCTCTGACAAGGCTCAGGTGATGAGAATGTAATCAGTCTAGATGAGTGAGCATGTGTGAGTGTGACCGGAGAGCATGTATGAATATGTAGTCCAGGAGAAGTGTAGTCCAGGGTTATTGTGTGAGAGAACCAGCGATCGATCACTGGTTATCGAAACAGTCGCATTGTCACATATCCGATTTTTATCTGATTCATTTCCACATATAAAAGGCCCCGTTTACATTGCCTGTTAAATGTGACCCAATTCCGATTTTTTGCTCATATGTGACAGAGATCGGATCTGTTCTATGACTGTAAACAAAAAAAACAAAAAAAAAATGCATGCATTCGGATATTCAGAGATCGGTTTCAGACTTCCTTCATATGTGGAAATAAATCAGATATAAATTGGATATGTGACAATGTGACTATCATTTAAACAGGCAGATCAGATTTATTGAGGCAGTCCAATTTGTACGTCATTAAACTTGTGACAATTTGGTACTTCTCCCGGTTTTAATGACGTAGAAGAAAGAGCGTGTGTGTAGACGCCGACACGGTAAACAACAACAACAGAGGAAACAAGGAGGAGGAAAGTGGTCTGTCGCCACAATTTGCTCTCACCAGAACTGAGATCTCTCTCGTACCCACAAATTCCTATAAAGGGTGGAGGACACCATATATAAACCATAGGCGCAAGATGCGATAACGGCCCTTTCCCACCTCTGCCTCAAAATCATTTTGAAGTTGGGCGAACTTCGAGCTAAAAGTGGCTGGTGTGGTGCAGATGCTAGAACCTGCCTTTACGCATGTGCGTTATCGTAAATTGT
Source organism: Danio rerio (assembly GCF_049306965.1). Lineage (NCBI taxonomy): Eukaryota > Metazoa > Chordata > Actinopteri > Cypriniformes > Danionidae > Danio > Danio rerio. The sequence continues at coordinate 11,365,569 of NC_133197.1, forward strand.
ATGGCAAGTGTAAACACATGAATCAGATATGGGTCACACAATTAAAAGAATGTGTAAACGCACAGGCAAAAAAATCAGATAGAGGCAACAAATCGGAATTAGGCATCAAGACCTGACTGTGTAAATGGGGCCAAGGAGGCCTGAATCAAATCTCTGAATATCCGAATGCATGCGCTGTTTTCGTGTTTACACGAATAGAATAGATCATAGAATAGACCTGGGGCCTGTTTCAGTAAGGAGGTTCAAACAACTCAGAATTTAAACTTGAACTCTGAGTTGATTTACCGAGAGATTAAAAACTCAGAGTTTTCGGTTTCAGAATAGCGGATCTGAGTTAGGTCAATCAACTTTGAGTAGACCAACTCAGAGTTAAGGGTGCACACCGTGACTATATAAAGGCATTATCAATAGAGCGCAGATATTTTGAGTGACCATGGCAACATTTAAAAAAAAAGAGATCAGCATTTCTTTCTCCAGCTGAATTTGATCTGCTCATGCAAAATTTATAGCAAATATGAGCGTATATATTAAAAAAGAAGCAACCATCAGTGAAACAGACAGTTAGCGTGAGAAAACAGCTGCAAGTTAATGCGTCATTCTTAATTTAAAGTAGGCTATTTAAATATTTAAGTATAATAAACTTTTATACACGTTTATCAGTTTTAATAGATTTAACAGTGCATTTGTGTGTCTGCCTTTTTATTGATCAAGTGATAGAGGTTGAAAATACTTTTTAGAAAGTATAATAATCCCATTAATACATGTCAAAGGTTAAGCTAATTATTTATGAAAAAAGGACAAGCCATTCTCATATGTGACTTTGTTCTGTGTGTGACAAAAATGTAGGCAATAGCTGTGTTTCCATCAAAATATATAACATAAATTTGTGCAAAACTAGAATAAAGCATAAAAGATGCGAATAAAGCAGCGTTTTCATCCAACAAGTCAAAGAGAACACAATCGTCACTTCCTGATTAACTTGCGCCAAATATCAACAGTAAAAACAGAATTTACTGTGGTAGAAGAAGCTGGGCCAATTATTTTTTATTTAATAAATGTACTTGCACCTCAGAAGACAACGCTGACATACAATGAACACGTGGGGGCGTTTGAAGCCATGAGACGCGGAGATCTTGACACGCTCCAGACGCTCGGAGGTAATTAATAATATACACTAATACTGAAACAGTTAAGGCATTTTAGAATGACCAAAACAACATTTAAGATGTTCTGCAGTGTGCTCAGTCTGCTGGTTTGTCCATTCACACACATTTTCATCATCATCTCTAACAAACCTTTTTTTAATGCACATACTGTAATTTGTTAAGTGTTTCCTTTGTAGTTTATGCGCATCTTTTCTTATCAAATAAAAGTTTAACCTACTCAGTTATGCACATGTTTTATTATGCGTTTCTTAAAAGTTATGTGAATCATGATGTTTCCATCAATCCTTTTTATGCACATCTCCAAAATGAGCTCTAAAATAGGTGTGTGGAGACGTAAGGCTAAGGCGAGAAATACCGCTTCATCTTTAAAAAATGAGAGGAGACCGACAGAAACTCTGAGTTTAGAGAATAAAACCTGCTCCGGATCAGGTTAGATTCACAGAGTAATTTACCACGGTAACTGACTCTGAGTTAAAGTTTCCTCTTTTTCAGAAACAGGCTTGACCTACCCTGCTTTGTCGAGTTTAACAAACCTGTCATTTTGAAACGGAAAACCCAGAGTTTCTTTCATTTCAGGGTTAATATACTCTGAGTTTTCACTTAACCTTTCTGAAACAGGCCCCTGATCTGTGTCACAAATTAGCAAAAAATCGAATTTGGGTCACATTTAACTGGCATTGTGAATGGGGCCTTGGAGGACCACAAATAGTGACGAACCAACTACTTCCTGTTTAGAGTCAGCAATGTTGTTATTGGAAATCTAAAAGATGGGTTTGAATAATTTTAATTATTTTAATCTTCTTCTTGTTTGTATATTTTAATTGCTAATACGTCAAAATAAACAAAAACTCACCCCTCGCTATATAATACATTATGTAACATTCTAATTAGTACACAAACATATTATAGTCCCATAAACTCAATGCAAATAACTTTGTTCTGCACTGCAATGTAAAGTGAATATACAGTAGGAATTATGTAGTTTGTAGTTTAAAACGTATAAAATAAGTCAACAAACAACAGCTTGATTTGCAACCACACGTTTATTAATTCAGCACAGGCATGTTGCTGCTTTCGTGGTCGGGTGTTTTGGAGGTAAAGAAGAACTGCAGATGGATGGATTTACAGGTCAGACGTCACTCCGTCAAGCGTTTGAAGGACTGAACCGTGGGGCAAACTGCGCCCCAGTCCACGGGCTTACGATATTCCCCCTTCTGCAGCAGATACTGGCGCCCCCTATAGTTTGGGTGCTCGTAGAAGATCCAGATCCCATCCAGTACCTTACAGGAGTGGACCTCGCGTGTCCGGAAACGCTCCACCACGGATGGACAATCCTCGGTGGTCTCGTACACCTGGCCGGCAAAATCTCCTTTGTCATAGAGTTGGATCTTATGCTCACTACCGCTTACCTGGAATGAAGGGACAGCCATTGAACATCACGTATGTAAGGAATCATTGACAGTGCTCTATTGGATTGTTAGAAATATTATACATCCAGTGTATGCCATCCTTTTTAAATAAATCAACAGACTGTATTTTTGGACAGATCTCATTGAAAGCCTTAAAGGTTTAAGACACCATGGAGTTCTGAAATTTTAATACATTTGTGTGTGTTGAGCATCCGTTAAGACAACGTTAGCACTTGTCAGCTTTAAGTGACGTTTAATATTAAACTAATTTCGAGAGGAGCACATGCTCATGATTGCTAATACCACACCACATTAGCTAATCCCAAGTCATTATTTATATCCTCATTTCCTTTCTACAACTATTTTCGCCCGGAAGTAACTCCCCTCCTCCCACCTTTATCCAGAATGGGTGGCCCAGTGACTAGCACTGTTGCCTCACAGCAAAAATACCAATGGCGTCGGGTCCTCGCTGGGCCATTGGGTATATCTGTGCGGAGTTTGCATGTTCTCCCCTGTGTTTCCCAGTTTCCTCTCACCATTCAAATACACTCTTTATTATGAACAAAATAAGCCTAACTCTTTTTTAAATGCCTTACACTCAGAAAGTTCACCTTAGCCTTAGCAGCGGGGGGAGTTTTGAGATCGACCTGAGCTCAATCTCCCCTCGCCCTGCAAACGGGAGGGAGCCCTGGGCCTGAGAATCCCTTGAGCTCGGGGCTCTCTTCCGGGATAGCATGCCAAAACAAGCTATGTATAACTCATGAGCTAAGTGTAAATTCTTGAAATGTGTGGAAAACTTGATAATTATGAGCTTTTGTCAGCTAATTTCATCTTCCAGATTTAAAATAATTTTTGGGGTGGGTTCAAAATTAGTGATGTAGCGCGAATCTACTAGTGGAGTGAAGACGCTTCGGTTTCTCATTATTATTCACAGCAGAGTTTTCTTATCCTATGAGAAGACCATGCTTCTTTATTATTTATGACTGCACATGCTTTACGAAGGCAAGGCAGACCTGCCAAGCTGTGAGACCCAATGACTGAGTTAGACCGCGCACGGCATGGGTCGTATGTGTTTGTTTCCATGGTCCACAGTATTTGCTGCATGTTTTTCCCTGCAATTCAGGGCCGTACAGCAAAGCTGTTGGTTTGCAGCAAGCATTTTTGTCAAAAGAGCTGTGTAAGAATTGGAGAATGGTGGACTTTGTCTTTTATCAGTTAAGTTCATTACCATTCAGACACATCGCCTATATTCGTGCTGCCGTGTTCGCCTATGTTTAAAATCCTCTGTCGGCGCCAATAGCCTAGTGGATAGTGCGTCGACACATGGCACCGAGGTGCTCGCAGCAACCCGAGTTCGATTCCTGTCTTGAGGTCCTTTGCTGATCCTTCCCCTATCTCTGCTCCCCATGCTTTCCTGTCTCTATATCTCCACTGTCCTATCAATAAAGGTGAAAACCCCTAAAAAATAATTATATATAAAAAAAATAAAAAATCCTCCAAATTACCGACAGTGCCAATGATTAAAATAGACAGGGCATTCAGACACTGGGATTAAAGAGGAGAGAAGTCCTCCTCATTTATAGTGTTTACATAAACATGATTATCTTTATAATGAAATAAGATATTGTGGTTGTGTATTTGAAGTTACAAAAAACAAACGTAGCAGGGCATTAAATTAATTTTACCTTTGTAAACTTTAAAATCATGGGTCTTCTCACGGTTTGTGTCTCATTTTGTGAGCCAACTGTTGTTCGCTCCCCTCTTCTTCCCCTGCTCTGCCGACCATGCCCACTCCTCCCTCTGCCCACAGAGCTCGATGCCCATCTCAGAGCATTTATTGAAAAAATTTGGAGGTAGGCTTGAATTGAAAACAGGGGGGTTTCATGGCCCTTTAAAGGTGCAGTATGTAGGATTTGTTGAACCTAGTGGTTCAACTAGGTATTGCAGTCCAAATTCAAAATATTGGAGAAAGTTTATTTGCTCACAGGCTCCTAGATTGATGACACAAACAAGAGTGAGCGTGATTGACAATTGAGCCTTATTATGTAAGCTGCACAGCTAATGTTTATCTTTGTTAATTAAAAAAAACACCTCATGAATTTTTATCATTCTGAATCTGCATCTAATTTTGGAGGCTGCTACTATTGTCCAGAGGTTGACCATTGACATTGAGGCAGTCTTCATGACTGAAAATGAAATATGATTTTTTTTTTTAGCTAGTCAACTCTTGGTGCCGAAATATAATTGGATAAACTGGCAATGGGCTCGTTTTAGAGACCAAAAAAAAAAGAAAAAGAAAAGACATTCTTACACAAAATGCATTTTTTAAAGGAGAATAGCGGACTTTAGCATTGTTTTTCACAATAATTATTTTAAACATCGACAGACATATTATGGTATTTTTATGCTTTAGGCGACCTACATAAAGAACTTTTTGTTTTGTTCTGATTTGATTTTTTTATGATTGTAAACGTTGAAACATTTAGCTGTGTGTTTATATGAAAACAACTGCATGCTTAAGAATATCATCAGCCAATCCGAATCAAGCAATCAGCAGTCTCGCTGTATAAGTATGCTATAATTGTTTACATGCATGCGAGCGACTTACGAAGTGGATCATCTTGCAGGAGCAGAGGCGGTCGTTCAGACCCATCCAGCGTTGGTAATCCGGATATTCGCCCCTGGTCAGAACATACTGGTAGCCTATGAAGTTGGGTCTCTCATAGACCACCCAGGCCCCACTCTCCACGCGGATGGAGTTACAGCGGTTCAGGTACGTATGGAAGTCCGAACAGTCGCTATCGCACTCGTGTCGACGACCCTGGAAATTCTTGTCCTCGAAGAAAATTATCTGCATGGAGGAAACAGTGAAATTTTATTTTATTGTAGGGTTTTATTGTAAGGAACTATGTCTGGTTGCATTACAGGTTTGTTATCATTCAAATGTATTATATAAGAATACAATATTACAATCTACTGTATGTATATATATATATATATATATATATATATATATATATATATATATATATATATATATATATATATATATATATATATATATATATATATATATATATATATATAAATAATAAAAAAATGCTATTGCAGCCATCTCTGCATCGACTATCAAAAAGTAGTATCAATAATTGGAGCAGAGTGTCCTGATCACCTTCGTACTCACCCGGCCCATTCTGCAGAGGTTCGTCTGGTGGCGGCACCTGTGGAAGGGGGTAGAGTTGTGGAGCTGTGCTGGTTCAGGCCCATCCCACAGCAGCTCTTTTATACCCAGACATCTCTCTGTAAAGTGGACATTCGCTTTGTCATGAAAACCAGGTCCAAAAATTGAGTCAGTGCTTTCTAGAAAAAGACAGGTGGATTATGGGGTATAGAGATGGCACCGTGTGCATGGGTCTGTTCGGGTGTGTGTTTAGTCAGCTGTGTCTGTAGGCGAACACACACACACACACACACACTCACACATGCAAAAAAAAAAAAATAAATAACATTTTTGGTTGGTATAAAGAACTAAATAATAAATCGTACTCAAAGTAATGAAATTCCAGGCCAAACAATAGCCTGTTGTATAAACGCACACACAGTGGCAAATGTGCAAACGTGCAAACAAATACACACAAAATGCCATTCCTGAGTGCAGGCTAAAATCTCTGCCAAAATTTCAGCTGGCCAAATGAGCTTAAATAGCTTTATAAAGACCTACTTCCTCCCTTTATTTGCTGAATAACATTTACTGAAAGCATACCAAATGCAATACCTTATACTGTATATACAGAAGTCAACATTTAACATGGATCATCATCTTTCATCAAAGTGTACTAAAACTATTGAGCAACACCCATTCTTGTCTTAGGACAATGTGGTGTCAGATTATTTTTAAATTTAGTTTTAGATTAAACAAATCAAACAGATTTAAATATTAATCAAAGATAACACAAGTAAACATATCATGAAATGAATGTTTTTTTTATTAAGGGAAAGCAAAATACAAAACTACATGTAATAATACTGGTAGCAACAACAGCAATCAAGCATTTTTGATAACTTGCAATGTGTCTGTTACAATGCTGTTACAGGAATCTTGGTCCATTCGTCTTTGCGGAATTGTTGTAATTCAGCCAAGTAGGAGGGTTTTCGAGCATGAACTTCCTTTCTAAGATCATGCCACAATTAGATTCAGGTTAGGACTTTGACTAGGCCACTCCAAAGTGTGGAAAAAAAAATAAATTTTTTTTTTCTTCAGCCATTCAGAAGTGGACTTGCTGGAATGCTTTGGATCCTTGTCCTGCTGCAGAACCCAAGTTCACTTCACACACATTTTTTTACACAGGGCTATGTAGTTTTCCTCATTCATTTTCTTTTCGTCTTAGTCCCTTTATTAATCAGGGGTCGCCACAGCAAAATGAACTGCCAACTTCTCCAGCATGTTTTACGCAGCGGATGCCTTTCCAGCTGCAACCCATCACTGAGAAACACCCATACACTTCCATTCACACACATACACTACGGACAATTTAGCTTACCCAATTCACCTTCTAGCGCAAGCTTTGGCCTTGTGGGGGAAACCGGAGCTATGTAGTTTTGGATTTTGTTTTCCCCTTAATAATAAAAACCTTCATGTGATGTGTTCACTTGTGTTATCTTTCACTAATATATAAATTTGTTTTATTGTTCTCAAAGTGTGACAAACATGCTAACAATAGGAATCAGTAAGGGGAAAACACTTTTTCACACCACTATCTATCTATATATATATATACACACACACACACACACACATACATACATACATACATACATACATACATACATACATACATACATACATACATACATACATACATACACTGTATGTGTGTGTGGTTAAAAAAGTAAAAAGGTATTGTTAATAACAGTAGTCTTGCTATAATTTAACCTTGGTATCTGTGGTAAAACTGTAGGTAAACAAATGGTATACATTTTGCAGCGTAAAGGTAAAAACTAAAAATTAAAAAATTGTCATGATGACAGAACGACATGCTAAACTAGCTACCTTATAGAGAGAATAAATAATATTTTAAATGAGTTAATATTCTTAATAATAGACAAAAATCTGCATTCTTTGAGATTCTAAAATGTGAGGCCAGTTGTATATTTTATATCCCATAATGCCACCCCTACTCAAAAACACAGCTTAAACCAGCTTAGGCTGGTTGGCTGGTGTTAGCTTGTCAACCAGGCTGGTTTTAGAGGGGTTTTGGCGACTTCCAGGCTGGTTTCCAGCCATTTCTAGCCTGGTCTTAGCTGGTCAGGCTGGGGGATGACCAGCTAAAACCAGCTTGACCAGCCTAAAGAGGCTGGGAGCCCAGCCAAAACCAGCTATGTCCAGCTTAAACCAGGCTGGTCAAGCTGGTTTTAGCTGGTCATTTTCCAGGCTGCCCAGCTAAGACCAGACTAGAAATGGCTGGAAATCAGCCTGGAAGTCGCCAAAACCCCTCTAAAACCAGACTGGTCAACCAGCCAATCACCTTTTTAGCTGGTTTAAGCTGTTTTTTTTTTCAACAGGGACTGTGTGGTACCGCACTGGAACTAACGAAAAAATAGGGCTATAGACATCTCTTCTCAATGTAAGTGCTGTAATTCATTCCTTGTTCCAAAATTGTACGTAAAAACATAAGAAAATGATGTAAGTTAAGGATTGGTAATACGCAGGTTTACATCAAAAGCCGCTATGGCTCATTTGTTGTTACCATGATTTGCCCAATTTACTTTTAGTAAAATCAAAGATTTTTCGCGAGGAAGAAGAGTAAATTATTTTCAGAGATCATTTATAAAAAAATACCATAATTTGACTAAAATTAAATATGAAATTTAATTTAAATAAAAGCGTCTGATAAATTAAGTAGGCTAATTTGAAAGTAAAATACTGTGGATGTAGTGTAATATAGCTACCTAAAAAAAAAAGTTCAGCATCAAATTTCATATCTGAAGCGTTCCAAGCTGTCGATAAATGACCACCAGAGGGCAACATTATTCTTCTCTTGATATCCTTCCACAACATTAGTATTTATATTTCCTCTGAAGTGCAAAATATATAACATAGATGACAGTAATACGTTACGGTTGTGTGTATTAACTGTTGTTAATTATTAATAAGTGTAATTCATTTGTGTAAGTTAAAAATGTGTTGATAAGGTCGAGTTCTAATGAATTAAGTAGGCTAGTCTAGTTTTGTAACCTTATTTGCCTACATGCTAACCATTAGCCTGTAACTTTATACATTAGGCTACTACTGTAAGTTCAGACTAAGTTACATGGGAAGATCATGAGAATGAAACACTGTCATATAAAAATCTTGCTAGCTTTCTCAATACATTAGCATTTATGTTGTACATCACTGCTCTGTCAATCCTCAGACTTGCATTTATCAACATTTTTCTAAAACTAAATCTTAAATAAAATGATTCTAGTATGCTATGCTGTATAATTCTTAATTATAGTAAAAGTGTAGTAAAACTACATTTTGGCACATGGCCATTTGTATAACCACCATTTTACTACATATACCATAGTTAAACTATGGTTAGAGAAGCAAAACCACAATTATTTTGTGGTTATTATGCTTTAAATACAATACACTTTTTTGTATCTGTAGTAAAACCTGTGGTTTATTATTAGGGTTGTGCAGCAATTTTATTTTTGTACACCATTACCTGAATGAAACCTAAAGAATTACCTTTAATTTGTCATTTTTGTGCCACTACAATCTATTCCAGGCTTAACTGGGGCGTCCGTGTTGTGTGCTAGTTTTCCAGGCACTCTGGTCTACATAATGAAGTGTCTTTGGACAGCTTTGCTCATAACATAAGTAGCTCATCTGGAAAGAATAATAGCTTTATTAGCACCTGTCATACAGTGTTTAAGCCAAATCACTCAGCAGAGCACAGCTATGGATATAATACAGATTAAAAACAAACCGGTTCTGCTCCACAAAAAAAAGCAATGTAATGAATGCAGTGAAAGGTTAGCAGAAAGCGCTGTGATTCCAATCCTCTAAAGCAGGGGTGCCCAAACCTTTTCTTATGAAGGGCCAAAAAACAAACTTGATTAAGGGCTGTGGGCTGAAGTTAAATATTCCAAACCGTATTACATTAAATTTGCCAAGGGTAATTTCCTATTTTATTTGCATGTAATTTAAAAACAACTAGAAAACGTTGCTTTAAAACATATTAAATAATGATGTAGTGTATTTTTGATAAATAATGATGTAGTGTATTTTTTTTTTACATTTAATAATGAACTTCTTATAGAAACAAACAGAAACAATCCCATTAATAACACAACAGAGATTCATGCTGAATACAATAGTCAAGCTGCTCCTGCCACTGCCTTGATTTGCTTGCCGATGTCTTGTGCATTGTCCTCCATTTGTCAAGTGACAGAATTTACATTTTAAAAGTTTCATTCCACTGTGGCAACCCCAGATTAATAAAGGGACTCAGTAAGCCGAAAAGAAAATTAATAAATGAATGATTTACAAAATTTAAATGAAACATTTAATTTTAGTTAGCTTTTTGTAGCTCCTTAAATAAACAAAGAAACAAAAGGTTACATTAAATTGGAAATGACGATCTCTGTCAAAGGCATTCGCCTAAATCAACTCCCAATCATTTCCCCTCTCTTTTCAGATAGGATGGCGGGCCAAACCAAAGGTTACCATGGGCCAACTTTGGCCCCCCGGGGCTCTACTTTGGGCACCTCTGCTCTAAAATGTGTATGAAGTGGACATTTTACCAATGCAAACAATGTAATTTCTCTTCACATTTATTAAAGTCACAATCACTTAAGAAGGAGATGAAGCATGAATAACTTTTGTAAATGACATTTAGATGATAAACCAATTCCTTTGAGCTGAAAATGAGGTGAAATCATCCATATTTAAGAGATATACATTTATTAAGATTCAATGTAACTTTAAATATATGTATCCATTTCCATTTGTTGCATCAGGAAGAACCCCATATATTTACAACACAACAACCATCAGAGGTAGAACATAATGAGTATGTAAATAAATCAGATTAAATGATCAACATATGCAGATGAGAAACAATTTTTTTGGTTGCTGAAGTAATGATCATTTCAAGTTTTCCCAACAATCCTGCATAATTTCAGATTGGAAGACACAGTATTTGCATTTTAAATGAAGCGTAAACTATATGCATCCGTCATACGTAACCTTTAGAGGTGAGTGTAATTTTAAGTTTAGAAGTTCATCGAGAACAGTTTATTTACTTTTAGCATTTCATTCGCTTCGCAGTGATAGACTGACGACTTTTACTGCTACTCGTTTTGTAAACGTCAGTGCAGGCAATATTGTGAAAACAGTACATCGGTGTCACCATAAATCTTTTGTTTTGGCTGCTGGGTTTTGCTGCTCTTGCAAACCCTGCAGTATTTTGTTTTGGTTCCCACTACAGTTTTCTGCGGAACCAGAACATGATACCCCCTTTGCATTCGCTGGAGTGTAAAATTAGTTCCAGCAGCATTCGTCAAACGCAGAAAGGCGTCTTTTGTTACTCTGCGCTGCATGTGAAATCTTGTCTGTATCCACATTGACCTGTTGTTCACCTTGAGACTCAAGATTCCACGAGATAAGTTTATAATTGAACACATTTTCACAAACCAATAGGCTAGTTATTCTAGATTTCTCAGTAACGTAATATATGGTAATAATCAAAAATAATGACAGTAGAGCGTCCACCGAAAGCAACACACTCTAGAGCCACAATTTACGAAATTTTAAACACCGCAAGACATACGTACTCTCCATTAAAATCCAAAGACCAAAGTTTGAATAAAATTAAGTCAATATTTCTGATAAAGAAGTAGCAGTGAGTTCATTACAATCATAAGAGTAATTTGGGCTTTCGAATGCTGATTATTGAAATTTTTTTCCTCTCAAATGGCATGTCACTAAAGTGATCGGCTTTCCTTAGTCACTGGGACATTGAGACAAGGTCACCACTACTTAATTGTGATGCAGTAGCATTGTGAGGTCACAGTTGTGATGTAGTAGTAGCATGGTGAAGTCACAAATGTGATGTACTAGCATTGTGACATCACTGCGCGAAGGTGGGTATGCTGCGAGACCGTCTCATGACAAGACGGACCTCCACATTTGGGAGACTGTCCTGTTTTATCTGGCTGCAGCCCTCGTCCGCCACTGCCATGTGAAGGTCAAAACGCAGAGACACGGACTTCTTCCTTAGCTTGGGATTTCCTTTAAAGAATGACCCTTCCCATTGCCTGATGACCTTGTCTATCTTCTCTGTCCTATAGCAAACAGAATGCAAAGCATAAGATAGTTTTCCATAAACAAATTGAAGAATAAAAAATTGACCTACAAGCTCTGCCATAATTTTAGTGCTTGTAAAGCCACATGCAAGGTCAAGCATGCCAAGTGCGAGATGCTTAAAAATAAGTCTATGCAAACTCACTCCACGTTTCCGTGACCCTCCGCACTCTCCCTCACTACATTTCCTTCCAGATACTCCTGAGTCTTCACAGTACAGATGTCCCCATCTTTGTTTCTGACTGGTTCTGGGTGAGAAACACAAACAAAACGCAGACTTGCACAGTAGCTCAAAGTGCTGGGAGTTGTATAGGGAAAGAGTTGTTGAGAATTACTGTGGAAAGTCCAAACAAGGTGCACTGCGGTTTTATTTTAAGGTGTTTTACATTATCCTCACCTGTCAGGATGACAAGACTGCGCTGACGCTGAAGGGATGGGCTTCTTTTTGGAGTTTTCTCCGTGAAGAACGGATCAGCGATGCCCTCATCACATCCATTGGGTAGGCCGTTCTGCTCTGGAGCAGGATCTGACCCTTTCCAGGGCTTCAGCTGTACTGACCGACCATCAGAGTTCAGAAACCTGCAGTTCAGGAGTTAAAGAAGAAACAGGGTTTATTGAAAACCATGCTACACTTCCTTGGAAATGTAAAAACATATCAGGTAGATTGTAATATCAAGGGCACAATGCCAAAAACCGTGTCAAAATTCCAGTTTATTACTTAGCAGTTGCATAAATGACTTGCAAGTTTAAACAAGTGTTAACAGTTTTATTGCATAAACGAATACGCCTGACTCAGTCTATCCCTCCTCTACCTGCCCTCCTCGTGTTCAAGGAGTTTCCTATAGGTAGCAATCTCTTTCTCCAGCCTCATCTTGGTGTTGAGGAGCTGGTTGTGACTCTCTTTCTGGACTTCCAGGCCATCCCGCACAGTTTCAAGCTCAGACTCCAAACCTTTCACAGACCGGGACAGATCACGGAGTTGCACAGAGTACTGGAGCTGAGTGTGGCGTAAGGAGCTTTGGAGACTCCTTTCCTGTGAGGAAAATAAACAATTCCTATTTACTGCCAATATCTCAACTTACAGCCCAAGATACTAGTATGGGCTCCAGCATTCCTTGCAACCTTTACATACTGTAGGACATCTGGTTTAATGGATCTTTAAGGTTGGTGGAATGCAATGGTCTCAAATGGTGGAAAGTGACTAAAAGATTGCAGGGTTAAGCATCTTCCATTTAAGGTAAATCCTTTTAGTGGTGTCTGTTCTCTTCCCTTTTCATAGCCTGTAATGCCATGTTTAACATGGACAATCCCCTAGAGCAGGGGTGTGCAAGCTCTGTCCTGGAGTTCTAATCCCATTTAAACACACCTGCACCAGCTAATGAAGGGATTACTAAGCTGACTCGAAATGACCAGGTAGGTGTGTTGAGACAAGCTAAAGCAACACTACAGGATCGAGGCCCTTCGGGACCAAGGTTGAACACCCCCTTGCCCTAGTGCAACCTGCAATTTGGCCACTTTCTCAAAGGTACAGTGCTAATGCCTTATGAATTATCATGGTCAACTCCCCAGAATGTTCTTATAGATTCATTCATTGGCCCAGTGGTGAAAGGGTTCAAATTAATGATATTCCAGAAACTGAAATAAATATAAAGCAAAGACACTTGTTCAATGACATTGCAGAAATCCCAGTACAGTTTTCAACAGTTGAACTATAACAGGGTTTTTCAAAGTCTAAGACAGTGGGCCTCCCTTTTGACACAACTTATCCATTGGCGCCCCCCTCCTCCCAAACACGCACGCACGCACACACACACACACACAAATATATATATATATATATATATATATATATATATATATATATATATATATATATATATATATATATACAGTATATATAAAGACACAGACAGCTGTCAGACTCTTAACTCACTTTTATCATCATTTGCATGAAAGTGCAATTATTTACAGAGTAATAACAAGTATTTTAATATAACGTTTTTAAAACTAGGATGATTGTTCAATATGAATAGAACAGATCCAAGAACTGTCCATCCCAGTCAAAACAGTCGAAGTTTAGCGGGTCTCATGCTGTCATTAGCCAAAATTTCTTGACAAACCACACACAAAGGTCGTGGTTTATCAGCTGGTCCTGTCCACGTAAATCCTAAACTCAAATACTGATCATCATATCGTCGTCTTTTGGGTTTAAGCCCTGAACTTGAAGGCTTTGAATCGGGGGGGGGGTCTCAGAAACCGATCCATTGTATTAGCAGGCATATACCTGTATTGGCGGGCTTGCCAAACAGAAGCGAATTCACAGCTATGGCCTTCTGGGTAAAAAAGATTTTCTTATTTTTGGCGTATAATTTTTTAGCTTTGTTTAATTAAAACGTTTAAATATAATAAAAAATACATATGATAATTAAACTTAATAATTATATTTTTATTGTAGAATATTTTTTCCCGCGCCTCCCCTGACATGCTCTGGCGCCCCCCAGGGGAGGCGCGCCTCACACTTTGAAAACCCCTGAACTATAACAATGATAAAATGTGATTCTACGAAAGGGGAAGGATATGGGTTAGCCTAGATTCCAAGTGTTTAAATTGTATAACATGGGGCCTGCAATGAGCTTTGGTCTCTGGGGTTGCAACCCTCAACCTTCAGGTAACTAGCCAAAATACGCTTAGGCAATGAACGGTACTTGGTTTGAAAATACCGATAATATTTGACAACCACTAACCTGGCATCTGTTCTCTCTGGGTGAAGAGTTTATGTCGTTTAACACTTAATCTTTACTGCAAACAAATTGTCTGGTCCACTAAAACAAAGGTTCAAACCAATTCCGGAGGTGCTGGATTCAGATCTGGCTTGTTCTGCCACAACGTTCAGTATTGCAGTAAGTGATGTTATAATTTATGTGTCATGCATTAAAGTACAATAGGTTCATAAGAGTTTGTGTTTAGGTGTGTCTACATGTTCCTGAATGGGAGTGTGCGTGTCCGGGTGTGTCTGTGGGCATGCGTTTGGGAGTTAAACACACCAAGGCATGTAGCGATTCTATCTCCACTTGTAGACGGTGCCATCGCTTTCGGGCCTCGGCGAGCTCGGCTCGTGCCTCCTTCAGGGCCCCATCACTTGCTTTCACCTACACACAAAAACCACCACGTAAATTACGTATACATAAAAACACCGCAGAATACAATAAACCTGATGCACTTTTGAGCTTGTTTTATATTGCTTACTAAGGTTTACGGAGGCTTCATCACACTTGCCTGAGGACACCTATTACTCATAGCAAAATGACTGTAAAGCATAACCTTGGTAGCTTATTGTTTTAATTATCTATGATTTATGTCTCAATATACAACTACATGCAAAAAGGGACATCAGTGAGCACTGGAAACATGATAGCTCACATTATAGAAAACTGAAATGATGCTCTTGTGGTCTGAGCTGATGTATATCACAGTCTAGGAATCAGTTCAGTCTCCATCTGATAAGAACAACTGCACAGTTCCACAGAAATTGAACACTGCCTTCATTTCTTCTAATGTACTTGTTCTTAAAGCAGCGTATAATCAAATTTAACTTCAAAATGAGCCTCACAAAATGGGATAAAATATGGGATTAATGGGATAATACCGAGTTTTTGGACATAGTGCCATTGTCCTGAAATACTTCTGGATATGTAATACCCTATTTTTGACTATTGTACAGGGGTATTGTGGTAATTGGTTAAGATATAATGTTCAATGAAAATACCTTATGTTTTGGGACATACGTCACATATGGTAAAACCTTGTTTTTTGAACATGGTACCATGTACACTGCAAAAAATACTTTTCTTACTTTGATTTTTTTGTCTTGTTTCAAGTCCAAATATCTAAAAATTCTTTAATCAAGAAGACTTTTTTAGACAAGCAAAACATATAGCCTTGTCTTGAGAAATAATATGCTAATATTAAGTGAGCTTTTCCTTAAAACAAGCAAAATAATCTGCCAATGGGGTAAGCAAAATAATCAAATGTCAAAAGGAAGAACAAGAATATTTTGCTTACCCCATTGGCAGATTATTTTGCTTGTTTTAAGGAAAAGCTCACTTAATATTACCATATTATTTCTCAAAACAAGACAATATGTTTTGCTTGTCTAAAAAATGCTCTTAGATTTAAGAATTTTTAGATATTTGGACTTGGAACAAGACAAAAAATCTAAATAGGAAAAGTATTTTTGCAGTGTAAAACCTTGTTTTTTGTTCATTGGAGTTTTTGGACACCTACCAAGTACTATAGACTGCATAAATACCCTCAATTTACCAAGGTACCAACATACTACAGTACATTTTTGTAAAAACGGCTGCAGTGTGTTGTTGTTTTTCAAGGAGATCTACAAGGCAAATGGCCCATGCTTTTGTGCGAGGGTATAAATTCTACTCGAACACACAGGGAGACAAATAAATCATTACCTACTGATGAGAGCGGAAAAAAAAGGCGATGGATATCCTCAATGGGACTGACATTCTTGATTATGTTTTGAATAATAATGGATGCTTAGCAGTCTTTTCACTCGCTCACACATACACACGCACACACACACACTCACCACTCTGCAGTGCCCTGGCCAACAGACCATAGAGAGTATGAATAGAGAGAGGCTGGATATTCGTACCTGTGGCGGAAACACAACTGTGGGACTGACTGCATCCTTTCGAGGCCTTCTCTTTGGAGCTGGGCCGGAGCCTGAGGCTTGAGTTGGTGGTGTGGCTGAGTCAGGGCTGCTCTGGGCTGGGCTGGAGTGGTCGCACTGGGTGCTGGTCCGGGAGAGATCCATTCCTCTGCCATCCTCTCCTGCAGCAACCTGCGCTAGCACTCTATCACACTCCTCTGCTGTTCGCTGCTGGTGCTGATCCAGCTCTCTCTGTCAGCCAACGAGGGAGAGAGAGGGGGTGTAAAACCAGAGGGAGGAAGAGGAGGATTTAAAGGGCTCCTCACATGAGGAATCTAAATGTCCTTCTTCCTTTCAATCTAAGGCAAGCATGCTATATTCTTCCCAAACAGGATATTCCTATATCATCAAAACATATTAGCCTATATTTACCTGCTATTGATTATTTGATCTATCCAGACAGGGTAAGGCTATACAAACAGGATAGATGTTTTCATTTTGTAATACTGAAGAAGTTTTAATATACATGTAGCTCTGTTCACACCGAAACCAAATATTTGTTGCAAATATTAAAACCAAACAATAAATCCCTATGAGTGTATTTACACTGCGAGGTAATTTTATTTAAAGACAGATCAGTGGTTACTTTTTTTTTTTTTAGTTTAAACAACTACAACACACAGTATGAAAACTAATAACAAATATTGGACAAACTTTGAATTCATATCAACTTTTAATGTAGTTACTACATTCTACATAAGCAGGGCTTAACTTGTGCTGGAACAAGCTGTATCCGGCACCTCATTTTACCGGCCCCTGTCCTCGCATGTACTCTTGCATCACCCCACTGTTCACCTTCTTCCGCGACTCCCCAACCCTCTTTACTTTCGTCCGTGACACATCCCTCCCCCACCCCTCGCTCTTAGATTTCATTCGCGACACCTTTCCCTCCCATTGTAACATGCCAGATCCGTTACCCTGATCTCTTCCGGGACCTCGTAATTTCCAAATTACGCACTGTGTGGGGGGAACATGTTTTTAACAGGTGTGAAATGTTTTTGGTGGAGTGCAATGTAGGCCTAGCAGTAGATAGGAGCTGTGCAAGTAAACCAACAGTATTTAGCATCCTTATTAATGCCTCTTATGTTGAAAACTGGATATTTGAATCCTGCTTGAAGTGGAGGGATTATGTTGGTGCCGTGACCCAGATGGTAATGAAGTCTATGGGGATGACTGTTACTGAGTAAGTCTAACTTGAAGCAGATTAGCAAATACAGAGGGGTTACAGTTAAGCCTAACATATTGTTTTGTTTGGGAATCAATATTAGGTCAATCAAAATTCAATTAAATTTGAAGTCCTGTATCTCGCTTCAACTTCTGGTGTTGCTACTATATTTCCGTTTGTTGGGGTTTGGCTTTACAACAAAATTCAGCACTCTGGTCACATTAAAGCTTATTGAAACAGTTGCTACTTGGAAATGAAATCATTCAATCAAACAGTCTTTTTTCTCAGTACATCTTTGGTGTATATTCCTTTTTATGGTGTAAATATGTGATTTTTGAGAGTTTTTATGTAATTTTTGTATCAATGTTATGTGCATTGATCACTCAAAAGCTTATAATCAATATAGATATTGTCAAATTAGTTTTAGATTTGAAATGCAATAAGTGAAGCCTGTGTACTTTTCACTCCACCTTTCCCTACGCACACTCTCTCTTTCCTTGAGGCTAACCACAACCTGGCATTTAGACATTAGAGAACATTGATAAGTACTTTTACTAAAGACAGACGTTAAAGTTCAATCATTCAGTGCTTTGTGTCACAGAGCGTAAAATGCATCGTGACACACAATTAGACAAAATCGCTAACTGACATTCAAACAGACTGAGTCACCACCTCATGTTCCTCAATGGTTTGCTGCAACTCATGTTCAGTTTCAAGGATCTGCTTTTCCAGAAGCCTGTTGGTTGTTTCAACCTCGTTCTTCTTGGTCTTCAGCTGTAACACATCCTGCTCTTGTAGGAGACGCAGATTCTCCTCAGTTTCACACCTATAAACGACAATTGTTTGGACTTTATAACATAATTACCATCGATGTGCTCAACATGGTCCAAGTAATCCATCAAGATTCTCATGACAACAGCCAAAAATATATATAGTTTGATTCATTTCAAATTTTGGCCCTCCTTGAAAATCTCCAGGGCATAAAGCCAAAGATAGACAGTGGTTTTATTAACAACAAGCCAGTGTGTTTGTTAAGTATAGCATTTTACGACAAAACTAAAAAGAACAATGTCAAAAATGGCTGACATTGGACAACTGGGTATCAATGACTCACTTTGCTGCTAAAGATTTTTTGTGTTTTTTATTTCTCTAAATCTTCAACAGTAAAAGCTAAAATATCCACATCCTGACCACTAGGTGGCACTGTGCCAAAAATATGCAGGTAACCTTAGGTTGTAGTTGTCGTAACACAAATTTTGTAACACAAAGTTGGTGTGAACATGCTAAAGTGTTGTTGATCAGTAGCCTTGTGTCTGATTTGGTAAGATCATCATTGTATAGATCCATACATTGTTTCCCCAACATTCATTCTGCCATGGCGGGGAGCCGCACCAAAATTCATTCTCACCAAGGCTACATTACAGTTTCTAATTCAAAGCATTCAGTCGTTGCTGCTTTTTTTAATTGCAGATTATAGTCGCACCAAAACGTATTAAAAGGTAAGTGAATTATAATCGAGCAAACTTATGTAATCGCAGTTACGATTGTGCTGTGCTTTATTTGTTTACCCTTAAAGGTTGTAGATGCTGACTGACTGACTGACAAGAGTGCCTGACAGGGCTGCAAGTTGCTTGAGGCCAGCAAACACAATGTAGTAACGCTAAGAAACTCACTCCAAGAAGACTAGATAAAGGTATTTTGTTCTGCATGTAAATGCTTAATCATGCTACTTGTTATATAAATGTCCAGATAACAAAATGATAATGTTAAAATATATGTAACCCTGTGACATTTTGGAAATAGCTGTCTGTTGTGTGGTGTGGTGGCTTAATAGAGCCATCTCTAATAAGATTTTGCTAACATTACCTTAATGAATAATAAAGGTTAAAGGCATTAACACCCGAATTTAATCTGGATCTATATGGAGTTATTTTATGACAAATGTTATGAGTGCAGTATTACAGTCGAGATTGCATTTACTGTAAGTAATACGAGCATGAGAATCTCTTTGCTCCAGCGCCGATTTCCTCTGTTCGTGCACAAAACTTCTCGCGTGCTCTCAAATATGCTGCTCACATGGAAAATTACATAAATAGGCTCTAGATTGTAATACTGCGCTCGACGACTAATAAAGGTTCTTGAAAGATCTGTGTAAAAGGCCTGCCACCACAGCTGGAAAAAGCTGAACTAATTAATTTTTTTAAATTTCATGATGGAAAATCAAGTTTATCACAAATTACGGTATAAAGCGGGTACACACTAAATATATGATACAAATTTGGACAGAGGTCATGCAAGAGACTCCAAATTTGCTGTAGTTCATGTTCAGACTGTAATTCAATTCAGTTCAATTCAATTCAATTCAGCTTTATTTGTATAGCGCTTTTACAATATAAATTGTGTCAAAGCAGCTTCACATAAATGGTCATAGTAACTGGAACAGTGTAGTTCAGTTTTTAGTGTTTAAGTTCAGTTCAGTTCAGTTTAGCTCAGTTCAGTGTGATTTAATCATTACTGAGAGTTCAAACACTGAAGAGCAAATTCATCGATGCGTAGCTCTACCAATCCAATGTAATCTATCTGTGAGCCAAATTACACAACATGCGAGGTGTTACTAATCCAGTGTGGGTAGGACAGTAAATCTGACATGTTTGTTTCCTTCTAGCTGCTGTCATCAGTCTCTTTTTTTATGTTTTGTTATGTGACCAAACTGAAACACAACAAGTATATATTTGTGGAACTCTCCCATTCACTGTGCTCTAAGTTTACCCAAATTGCAGCTGCTGAAAAACCTGGGGTAACACTTTTTTTTGATGGTCGATTTGAGTATTAGTAGACTGTCTGCTTAATATCTGCTGATACTGCTCCTTCAACAGACATTTAACAAACTATAAGAAACTTTGCAAGTGCATGTCAACTTACACTAACCCTAACCACAACCTAACAGTCTACTTATAATCTAATGAGAATTAGTTGCCATGTAGATGCAATGTAACTTAAATTCGACAAACGGACCATCAAAATAAAGTGTGACCAAACCTGGAAACGTGAAAAGGGTCTATTAAATTTAGCCATTGAATTGGCATTTCGCAAAACACAATTTGTCTTAAAGGAATTATCTAAATGATATACAGCTTCAGTTCTACCGGTTCCCACAGAAAATAATTTGGACTCCAGATTCAGATTGTAAAAACATGCCCAAAACAGTGTTGACAGAAACGCTTTGAAATATATCAACACATTTTTTTTCTAACTGAAATGAGTAGTAATTATATTCTGTAGTAGTCAACGGTGTGTATTTAACCCTGATTTATAAAGTAAAACACAGTGTACTTCTACTGTAATTTAAACTAATAATCATACCAGGTCTGTACTTTTAATGAAAGCTACACTAATGATATCTCAGAACGTTTCATCTTATGTAACAGGAGATTATGTGTCTCAATTTGTTTTTGTTTTTTTTATTTGGCCTAGTTCATACTCGTTCATTGGATTAGCGTTTGCTGTTTCCCACCACAAGAGGGCGATAATGAGTTCAAACAAAATACTTAATGATGTGAAATATTCCACTGGCACGTGTGGAATGCAGTGACTGCTGTGTACAGTATGCAAATTTCTATCACCTGTTGCATTTAGTCAAATACATTCGCTCGGTGAATGCTACTAACCTGTTTTTTAAATGTGCTGCCTTCAGATTGACTGCATCAGACTGTATCAAAAGCTCTGCGTTTTCCATTAGGATGATTCTAATCTGCCAAAACAAAACAGATAAAAGGAGCACTAGGAGAGAGAAGACGCGTGTAATCAAGATAAAGAACATAATGAGAAGAATTAGGAGAAAATAAGACATCATAATTGCCCGTGGATAGAAATTACCCTCTCGAGCAATTTGATCAAAATTATGATAAATTTGAAAAAAAAAAAAAAAAAAGGCTCAATGATGATAAATGCTTGTCAACACCCATCTAATCATGGGAAAGTAAAATCATTTCTGGATTCTCAGCGTGAAAGATCAGGGTGTATTTAGGTGTGCATCAACTTGTGGTTTTTCTGGCTGCCAACTGATTGACAGAGTCAGTTTATCCAGAATACCACCAATAGAGGAAGTTGTGAAAACTTGAATGCTGCCAAGGCTTCTTTTCGACTTGATGTTTGTTAAGCACATTGCTCAATGCTGTGATCCTATCTTGAAGGATTGATTGATTTTTTTCCCCAGAGCACATAAAATAGTTAGCCATCAATCACAGAAGACAACAAAGTCTGTTTTAGATGGTGTTACCTGCATTTTTGCAAGTCATTAAGTGTCTTATTATTATGTTAGAGCTAAAGATCAAGATAGATTTGAAAGCCGGCCTTAAGGTACTAAAAGGATTTTGCAAGGCCGAAATGGCCACTGGCTTAAGGAAACGCAGGCGTTGAGCGTCTGGTTAACAGCCCTCTGGTTATCAGTTAAAATACCAGTCTGTCTCACAGAGAGTGGCTTGACAACTGTAAAAATACTAGTATGTAAGGAATAATTGACGACAGGATGTAAAATTCTTAGAAAATAAGCACACTTTTGCCATTATGCTAAGTAGCTGTTACACCTTCGGTCTGCGTTTTTTTCCCTCTTACAATTCAATGGACCTGTGTCTGCTTATACTACACTACTTGATAAAAGTATTGTCGTCAATCCCAGTTGTAAGAGCAACAAACAATAACTTGCTTCTAGTTGATCATTTGGGAAAGTGGCAGAAGGTCGATTTTTTCAATGAATCATCTGTTAAACTGCATCCCAATCATCAGATACTGCAGAGGACCTATTGGGACCGGCATAGACCCAATATTCTGACAGGAATCAGTCAAGTTTGGTGAAGGAAAAATCATGGTTTGGGGTTACATTCAGTATGGGGCAGGCGAGAGATCTGCAGAGTGGATGGCAACATCAAGAGTCTCAGGTATGAAGACATTTCTGCTGCCCATTACATCACAAACCACAGAAGAGGGCAAATTCTTCAGCAGGATAGCGCTCCTTCTCATACTTCAGCCTCCACATCAAAGTTCCTCAAAGCAAAGAAGGTCAAGGTGCTCCAGGATTGGCCAGCCCAGTCACCAGACATGAACATTATTGAGCATGTCTGGGGTAAGATGAAGGAGGAGGCAATAAAGCTGAATCCAAAGAATCCTGAAATCAGGGAGTCCTGCAAGAACGCTTTCATTGTCATTCCAGATGACTTTATGAGTAAGTTATTGGAGTCATTGCAGAGATGTATGGATGCAGTCCTCCAAGCTCATGGGAGTCACACAATATTAACCCTTTTTCCACTGCACAATGAATTTATATTCTATACTGTACATTATTTTTGTTAAGTGACAAGATTGTCTAAGCAAAGTCAGAGCTTACTGTCCTTATAAAAAAAATTCAAAATCAATGCATGATCATGTTTTATTTTGGTAAAATAAGAGTAACCTAGAGGCCTTTGCCTCTCATATAAACCACTTCTGATACCAAATGATCAACAAGAAGTCAAATTATTATTTGTTGTTATTAAAACTTGAATGGGCGACAAGACTTTTATGGTTATCACACCTGAAGACACTGTTCAGATGTTGTATTTCAAGACATTTGTCAGGTTTTTGTCCACAAGCTGCTCCAAGTGTAGGATTAGTTTCTTACGCATCTC
This sequence comes from Danio rerio, assembly GCF_049306965.1. Taxonomy (NCBI): domain Eukaryota; kingdom Metazoa; phylum Chordata; class Actinopteri; order Cypriniformes; family Danionidae; genus Danio; species Danio rerio. Next base: position 11,389,053 of record NC_133197.1, read on the forward strand.
ATTTTTAAGTTTGTTTTGATGTGATTTCTGACTGTTGTAGGCTGTGAAATAACAGAAATCAATCAGTGTAAGGGTTTGGAACTAGTCAAAATGTGGCTGGAACTACTTCAGCTGTGTGTCTACATGAAAAAAAATAGCACACCATCAGCCAATCAGGATCAAAACAATAATAAACATGTCCACTAAAACTACATACCTTCGAAAATCATATTTGTGTAGTGGTAGAGCAGTAGTTTAGCATTCTAAACATATTCTAATCCTTAAAAATATAATATAATGCATTAATTATTGTGTCCATATTGTACCCAGTAGATAATGTACAAAAGTAGTATGCCACAATGAACATGTAATTAATCTATAATATATAAGTAGAATGTGTAATTTTAATATGTAATGCTGGACAGTGTAACATAAGGTGCCATATACTAAACTCAGGTGCCATATACTAAAAAAGTAGGGGTAGGTATGCAAAACAGCATAATCTTGAATACTATGTAGTATGGTAGTAAGTCATTCTTAACATATATATATATATATATATATATATATATATATATATATATATATATATATATATATATATATATATATATATATATGTAGTATGCAACACGTAGTGCATACTACAAAATACTGTCAGCGCAAGCAAAAATAGTAGTATGCTATAATAAGAACAATGAAGAAATCATTTGTCTACACAACAGAATGTCATGCAGTTATTTTAAGTTGCAGTTAACTGTATATACTGTATACAGCAAAACATAGTATGGATAATATGCTAGTATGCCATATTTAACATGTTTTTAGTGTTAAGTATACACAGTAAATATAGAAGAAAAACATATGACTGATTTAAATTCCTCTGCTGTGTTTAAACGTTTGAAATGAATTATTAGCATACTACACATACTATTTGAGCAGAATATAGTATGTATACTGTGCATATTTTGTGTTTTTTTATATGGCCTTATCTGTAATATGAAGAGTTCAAACAGAACTTGTTTACGTTTTTCTATCCTACAATTTAGCACATTAAACATACAATATTACCCATAATTCCTTTTTTCATTAGACAATTTATACAAAAACTTGCAATGCTAAATAACCATTGAAACGGTTTAATATGTTACAGAGATGCAATAAATCAAATGAAGTGTGTATCAAACAGAACAGCTTTCTAAAGGTGAGTGTAGGGTTGCGTTTCTCACAAAGCGCTAAACATTAGCGTAGCACATTTTGCTTGGCCAACTGCCATTTTGATGATTCATCAGCCATTGTGACAGCATAATATATGGTTAATCATTGTCATTGTCACTGAAAGTCACATTCACATATAATGAATTTTGCAGGGATATATTGTATTAGCAAGGCTAATAACGAATGCTCATGTGTTTGTACAGATAATGCTAACGCAAACTGCTAGTCACAAAAGCTCACACCAACGTATTGTGTTTTGGTTTTAGACTCGAAACTGAGTGCCAGCATGTTCTCTATGACATAATGCTTGTAAAGTTGTTCTAAAAATAGTACGCAAAGATAAATATTTGAACCTTTATTATGTTACACTGATGTTAAATATGAATATGGGATTATGAGGAAATTCCCGAAGGATATTTAATAACATACTCTGTAATTAAATACTGCCCAGTGCAATATACTGTGCAAATATGTACTGTAAGAGTATTAAAATTAATATAAAAACAATTTAAATACAGTATGTGATACAGATACTAATTATTCACTTTATACAGAACATTGTTTACGTAATTACTGCATACTTCATCAATAGTATGAATACTGTAGTACATACTGGAAAATAATATTAATATATTTATTAACAAACATATATTTATTGTGGAATTTATAAATATTGCATGTTGTGTGGTATGCATACTATATACACTCACTGGCCACTTTATTAGGTACACCTGTCCAACTGCTCGTTAATGCAAATTTCTAATCAGCCAAGCACATGGCAGCAACTCAATGCATTTATGCATGTAGACATGGGCTGCGTCCGAAACCGCCTACTACTCAGTAGGTACTGCATTTGAATTTAAACGTACTACTAGGCCGTTTGAAAAGTACATTTTACACAATATGAATGTACAAGTATGGACTTCAGACATACTACATCTGCCATTTTTTCATGGTCATGTGACCTACCTGCATCAGTTGCGTGGCTTCTCTCCCATTCATAAATTCTCTCATGGGGCATCATGGGCACTATCAGCGGGTATGGGATATGGACTTCAGAATCTCACCGGAAATAGTAAGTTATTCGTGTACTTCTCACAATCTGATTTTCGAATTCTATGAATTCGGACATACTGCTCGGCTCGCATACTGATTTTAGCATACTACATAGTATGGAAGTATGCGGTTTCGGATGCAGCCCTGTTCAAGACGATCTGCTGCAGTTCAAACCGAGCATAAGAATCGGGAAGACAGGTGATTTAGGTGACTTTGAACGTGGCATGTTTGTTGGTGCCAGAGTATTTAGAGTATTCTGAGTATTTCAGAAACTGCTGATATACTGGGATTTTCATGCACAACCAACTCTAGGGTTTAAAGAGAGAGGTCAGAAAAAGAGAAAATATCCACTGTGGGTAGTTCTTTGTGGCAATATTCTGAGTTACTGAATTCAGAAAATTGAGTTGACAATACATTGCTGTGTACTATGCATACAGCAAAAGAGCATTCAAAATTGCATGCTAAAATAAAAGTATTTTATAATAAACATCTCCTAAAATACGGTATAAAAACACATTTATGCTGTAAAAATTGTACAAATCCATTCAGAATATTTACAATTATCATACTTCATACTACAAAAACGCCTTAATATTTATATTTTTTGAACCCCTAGATTTCCAATAATTGTATCTCAGCCAAATACTGCCCCATCCCAACAAATCCTACATCAATAGATAGCTTATTCATACATTTCAGATGACATATAAATCTCAATTTCCAAAATAAATGACATTTTATTATCAAAGCCTGAATTGGTGTCTAGGGTCCATGAGCATTGTATATTGCCTAAAAGATATGTTAAATTTCACTAGCAGAAACTCCAGATCATAAGCTTATTTGAGTATGTCAAAATACTGAAACCTAAAATGCACAGTGGGGAGCAAATTGTGTAACACTTTGGTAGAAAAAAACCCGTCACATTTAACAAAGATTTGAGCCTGAATGGGCGTCTAGGGGCCACGAGTATTGTATATTCCCGAAAAGAAATGTTAAATCTCATTAGTAGAAACTCCTGATAATATGCTGATTTGAGTATGTCAAAATACTGACACCTAAAATGCACAATGTGGGCCAAATTGAGTAACACTTCAGTAGAAAAAAAAACATTTTAATTAGACTAATTACCCTGAAGCCAGCCTAAGGGGTTTTTCCGGACCACATTGCGATAGCGCCTGAGGAAATCAAACAGGTAACGTAAAGATAACATACAGATAATGAATGCGAACGTCATCAACCCACCTGAGCTCGAAGTTCCTGTGCCAGCGCCTCCTTGTCGCTCCAATCCCGCGGTGGAGCCAAATTCCTGATTCCCCATTCGCCAATCAGCTCCTCCAGCTCGAGATTCGCCTTTTCCAACTGGTTCACATGATCCAGAAACCCCTTCAGCCTTTCGTTCAGGCCCCTTAGGGCCACTTTTGGCTCTTCCGATTCCTCCATTGGGCCCCTGCACAGGATAAAACCAAATGTTTCTAAGCACGACTTGACACACCTAAGAAGATAGGATGTTTACCAAGCAAATATTTTGCTTGATTAAGACCGTCGACGTGGCTCCTACGGACAGGGTTGGGACCTTTCCCAAACCCATTGGGAGGTTTGGGACAGGTACAGGAACTGTAAAACAGAAGCGAGGGGCCCGCCAGGGTCCCACTGGCCTCATGCGGAGGTGAAAAGCAAGAGGCCACTATATGTGTCACGAGTTTTGCTGGTGCTTTTGTTCTCACTGATCCTGGATTATAGGCACAATTCGCACATAAACACACACCGCACAGGGCAAAGTCTATTTGTGCTTTACAGCTGCATGCGTGTTTTTGTTTGCGCCGGCTTATTGCGTGTCGTTTGTTAGTATCACCGCAGGCTGTGTGCATAAGAGTGTATTAGATTCCAGCTTTTGATAAAGCCTCAGATCTTTGAACTAATAGTTTTCTTTTCTGTCTAGCTGAACTTGTTTTCGGGTACAGAGATGTCAAGGCATGTTGTGAAGCTTCGGGGCATACTTACAAAATACAAACTGCCTTACAGCTCAAGTGTTTCACTAAAGCTGTGCGGATTAGTCAAAGTATTTTGGGTATTTTTAACACTTATGTTAGAACAGAAGTCAGTAGCCTTTGAGTGAATGGGAATGTCTGCTATCTGCAATATGTAAACACTGTAAATACTTTAGAAATTAGTAAAAAGAGTAGAAGGTCAAGAATTACTATGCACTTGAAGCGGCCTGTACAATTCCAATGTCATGAAGATAAAAAACTACATGATATATTTGTTCTGTCTCTTTTCCACTTTTTAGGTACACTTATTTATCTGTTTGTTAACCTTTAATGACCTAGAGCTATTTTGTGGGCACCTAATGGGCCTATATTATTATTAGTTTTTTTCAAAAAGCAGGTTTATTATTTTTATTTTAGCAGTCAGCCTTAAGTGTCATATATCATTTTAAACAGGATAACCTGAAGCTTCAATCTGTATTATTTAAAAGTCCAATCTAAAATATTTTTTTAGTCTAAAAACATATGAACACTGAAAAATTCTAGTTATTACAAATAAAACCTCGTAAAGTTTTTTATTCTTTAGAAATAAATGCTATGATGTTTTATACTTTCAAAATAAATTTAGTCTACATATAACATTACATGAGCACTTTATTTCAATGTTATTCTAGAAGTTTTTCAGTGACAAACTGGTACATTCTTTTACTGACAATGAAGATGCCCAAGATGCAAACAGCATCTGAGTTCTGAGCGATAATATTCTCAGTTACTGTATCCAAAAATTGAGTTGACAATACATTGTTGTGTAATCAGCATACAGATAGATAGCTATATAGATAGCTTATTCATACATTTCTGATGACATATAAATCTCAATTTCCAAAAAAAAATGACATTTTATGACTGGGTTTGCTGTCTAGGGTCACATTATCTGAGTCTGAGTTGGTGTCTAGGGTCCATGAGCATTGTATATTGCTTAAAAGATATGTTAAACCTCACTAGCAGAAACTCCTGATCATAAGCTGATTTGAGTATGTCAGAATATTGAAACCTTTAATGCACAGTGGGGACCAAATTGAGTAACACTTCAGTAGAAAAAAAAACGTCACATTTAACAAAGATTTGAGCCTGAGCTATTTTGTGGGAACCTTATGGGCCTATATTATTATATTTTAAAAAGCAGTTTTATTTTTATTTTAGCAGTCAGCCTCAAGTGTCATATCATTTTAAACAGGACAACCTAAACTTCAATCTGTATCATTTAAGCATCCAATCTAAAATATTGTTTGGTATGAGCACACAGAAATTTTTTCAGAAAAACGATTTATAAAAAAAAAAGGCATTTTCTAGTTATTCCAAACAAAACCTAATTTTTTATTTTTTTAATTTTTTTTTTTTTTTTTTTACAAATAAATGCTATGATGTTTCATACTTCCAAAATAATTTTGGTCTATATTCAACATTCACTGAACAAATTACAGCATTTTATTTCAATGTTATTCTAGAAGTTTTTCAGTGAAAATTCTATTTACTGACAATGCAGATGCCAAAGATGCTTGCATTTTTAGTTTTTTCCAACTTATTTTAGCAGTCAGTATCAAGTGTCATATATAATTTTTAACAAAAGAACCTGAAGCTTCAATTCTGTATCATTTAAAAGTCCAATACAAATTGTTTTTTTAGTCTAAAAACATATGAACACAGAATATTTTTCTGAATTTTAAGAAATACTATTTTAAAAAGTGGCATTTTCTGGTTATTACAAACATAACCTCATGGAAATTTGTTTTTGTTTTTCTTTAGAAATAAATGCTAAGATGTTTTATACTTCCAAAATAAATTTAGTCTACATCCAACATTCCCTGAGCAAATTATAGCATTTTATTGCAATGTTATTCTAGAAGTTTTTCAGTGAAAATCTGGTACATTCTATTTACTGACAATGCAGATGGATGCTTGCATTTTTAGTTTTCTCTAACTTATTTTAGTAGTCAGCATTAATTGTCATATAACATTTGAAACAGAAGAAGCTAAAGTTTTAATCTTTATCCTAATAATTAAAAATGTTACATTTTTATGACAATTTTTTTTTTTACATTTTACAGAATTTTAAGAAAAACACCTGAAAAAATTTAGCATTTTTTACAGCTAACACAAACAAAATCTCTTGAAGTTTGCTTTTGTTTCCTTAGAAATTTATGCTAGGATGTTTTATACATCCAACATGCATTTTGTTTACATCCAAGATTCCCCAAGCAAGTTATAGCATATCATTTCAATGTTATTCTAAGGCATTTTTCAGTGGGAAAAACTAGTGTATTTTATTTACGGATGATGGTGATGCCCAAACGTTCTGGGAATGAACTAAACAGAAGGATTGTTACAAAATAAAAGAACACTGAAGGAAGTTTGACATTTTCCAAATAATATATTTTCAGTTACCATAAACAACATCTTTGACAATGAACAAATAAAAAGTTATACATAATAATTCACAATTAAGCTGTGGTCACACTGCACTTTTCTCCTCATAGACTTCCATTCAAATGCACGCAAATTCGTCAGACTGGAAATACAAGGTTGTGTGACAAGTTTCACAGTTCGCTACGTTGGAAAGTTTAAGCTCTAATCTGCGAAATTGTGACTGCGTGAGACCAATCGAGGTCAAAACATGACCTCTCTGGACAGAAATTTAAATCATGGACCAATCGCTTGCTTTTTTTAAATGTCTAATCATCTTGTTTTATCCCGCCTCTTTTCGCAGCACTGTACAACAGAATTTTTTAGAATGGGCAGAAGAAATTAGATTTAAGTGACTTTGATCATGGCTTGGTTGTTGGTGCAAAATTTATATTTTAGGAATTTCTTAAATTTTAAATGGAAAATTCTAGAAACAAAACTAGCAAATAAAAGCAGCTGTGATTGACGCTCAACACACTTCCAGTTTTCCCAGAACATCACTAAATGGTGATATCTAATAACAAGTTCACACCACTCAAACATGGACTTAGGACATCCTGCTAGCATAGTGACCGTGTTTGGTGTAGCGTTAGCTCAGAATAAGATCTACTGGGATTTTCACACACAATCTCTGTGGTTTACAAAAATTGGTCAGAAAAAAGGGAAAATATCCAGTGAGGGGTAAAGTTCTGTGGGAACAAATGCCTTGTTAAATCCAGAGGTCAGAAAACAAGGATTGAGTGATTCAGCTGAAAGGTGATAGTATCTCAACCAAACATTTGTTACAAATGAGGCCTAACCTGAGAGATGAAGAGCATCTCTGACACAAACACACCAAATACTGAAGCAAATGTGAAGAAAAAGAAATAAAGAAGAACAACAAGACATAATAGAGGATAAAGAACAGGGAGAAGAAGTAGAAGTAGAAATTTTGAAGTTAAGATTTGCTTTTGTAATACAATTTTGCAAATATTCCAAATTTAATGCAAAAAATCTAGTTTTAAGTATTTGGCATCACTGTATTCTGATGGTCCCTTTAACAAGTTTTGTTTAGTTTAAGTTACATCGCAACTATATGGCAACTAATTTTAAGCTTGGGGTTAGGGTTGGTGCATTTTGACTTGTACTTGCAAAGTCTCTTATAGTCAGTTAAATATATCCTTGAGTGGCCCAGCCAGAGCCCAGACCTAAATCCTAATAACATCTCTGGAGAGATATGAAAATGGCTGTACACCATCGCTTCCCATCCAACCTGATAGATCTTGAGAGATACTGCAAAGAGGAATGGGCAAACATTCCCAAAGACAGATGTGCCAAGCTTGTGGCATCATATTCTAAAAGACTGAGGTTATAATTGCTGCCAAAGGTGCATCAACTAAGTATTGAGCAAAGGCTGGGAATACTTATGTCAGGTGATTTTTCAGGTGTTTTATTTTTAATAAATTTGCAACAATTTCAAAAACTCTTTTTCACATTGTCATTATGGGGTATTGTGTGTGGAGTTTTAAGGGAATAAATGTATTTAATCCATTTTGGAATAAGGCTGTAGCATAAAAAATGTGGAACAAGTGAAGCGCTATCACTACTTTCCAGATGCACTGTATATTGCAAAGACACTATTGGTGAAATACCTGCTAAGTGAAACACTGAAGCAGCTTAAAGCAGAAAGTGTGAGTATGTCTATGGTCTGCAGGTATTATAAAGTTGATGATGACAACATTGCCATAGCAAACTATGACATATGTAAACTTGGGATTGCCTGCCGGGTATTTTAAGTTGAGGTGCTGTTTACAGTATATTTACTGTTGCACTAAAGTCCAAAATGAAGAATTGATTTTATTTATTACTTGATTATTTAAGCTACCTCACAGAAGTGCTCTGTTTGTTAACAGAAAAGTTGAAAGTTAAAAAAGGTGAATTAAATAAAAAATAAGGAACATCCTAGATCTTTTGCTTCGCTCTTCTTTATTCTTTTTTTATGTATTATAGAAGTATTGGATCGGGTTTCGGTATCGGTAGATATTTAAAATCAAATGACTCAAGGGCAAACAAACCTGAACAGGTCATCCCTAGTTGCAATGTAACTTGGTCAACAAAATGTGAAATAGGGACCATCAAAATAAAGTGATACCACATACAATATCTTAAGTTCAGACCTAACATGTGAAACTTTCTGTAATACACCCCCAGATCTGAAGCAAGTAGAGCAACTTTTTGGATCAGGTCAAACTGGTGATTCACATCATGGATGTTCAGCCAACAAATCTGTAGTTACTGTTTGACATTGTTACTACAATACCACAAAGAATTAAAGCAGCTCTGAAGGTAAAAGAGGGTTCAATCTGGGAAAACCAAGGCACTTTTTACCTGGTTTTAAATACCATGAAGTTAGACATGTTAAGGCCCCAATATACTTTAAATGATGATCTTTTTCATTCTTCGTTTGGGAGCAAAACAAAATTCAAAATGCTGAATGACAGTATACTGTTTTTGAACTTTTCTACACCCCTGTGCTGCAGTAGGTGGGGTTGTAAATGTGTTACACCGCTCAAGTGGATAGCTGAGAGTGAATACCACTTTCACATAAAGCAAACAGACACTGAATGGAACCATGTTTAGAACTTTATCAGATGTGACACAATGCGGTTGTGCTTATCGTCTGATGTCTTTGAGTGATAATACAGGTGCTGATACATCTGTACCAGATCTACTGTTCAACCCTCCCGTTCATTCATGTTGCTAACTTAGTGTTGTTGTGCTGCATGTTTTTCTCTTGTCTGAATACGTGGATACGAAGCACACGAAAGAAGGCAGAGTTCCAAGACACACCCACTGATTTCATAATTGTCACAGATAAATGATAGATCAATGATTGTAAGGAGTTTGCTTTGGTGAGTTGTTTGGAACTGCTTTGACCAGGGGTGCCCAAACTCGGTCCTGAAGGGCTGGTGTTCAGCAAAGTTTAGTTCCAACCTCAATCAGACACACCTCAACCAGCTGATTAAGCTCTTTTTAGGTATATTTGAAACTTCCAGGCAGGTGTATTGAAGGAAATTGGAGCTAAACAATGCAGGACAACGACCCTCCAGGACTGAGTTTGAGCACCCCTGGCCTAAACAACCTAAAAACTAGCTTCATTTTGGCAGGATTTTGTTCAAAATTATATAGTTTTAGTTATTTTATTGAAGCCTTTACTCAGCTCGCAAACTATGCAGTAGGCAAGTATGCCAGGTATGCAGTGGATGAGTTGACCTAAAGGCCTGTACACAGTCAACAAATCATGCTTGAACTGATTTGGGATTTGGTACAATTTTGGAGCTTTGGAAATTTCACATCATGGATGTGCAACCAACAAATCTAAAGCAACAAAGTTATGGCATTACGTCAAAACAGACCACAATCTCCCAAGGAATGTTTCTAGAACATTATTGAATCTACGTCATAAAGAATTAAACCAATTCTGGAAATGAAATTAGGTCTGACTTAAAGCAATAGTTCGCCTAAAAAAACTCACAATTTACTCACTCTCATGTGTTTCAAGAAGATATTTAGACAAATACCAAATTCCATTGCGGTCAATGGTTGCAGGTCTCCACCTTTCTTCAAAATATCTTTGCGTGTGTGTTCAACAAAATAACGTATCTCTAAAATGTTTGGAACAAATAAAAGTTGAATAAAGGATGACAGAACTTCCAGTTTTGGCTGAAATATTCCTAGCAAATAAGACTAGCAAGGTGTACCTAAGAACGTGTTCAATATTAAAAAAGCAAAACAGAAACCATCTTGACACGCTTGATTATGAGCAATAGCAAGAGACCTAAAATGAAACTACACACTTTAAGACTTGTTAACATACTAAAGTAATAAGTGCGCAAACAGTTGCACAAACAACATTATTATAATGAGGATAAATACTGTGCCTGTTTGATCTTCCAAACCAAAGATCTCAGACAGCACAAAGCATCGAACGTTTATCATAAGACAACGTAACAAAAGCCATTTGACTTACCAACACGCCCTCACCCGTCCCACCCACTTTTTCTTGGCGCTGCCCTGCTGATTCCCCCTTTAGATGGGAATCATTGGAGTGTGGCAAGTCACAGTACACCGAGAGTCCGTCTGTCTGGGCCCGTCCCGCCCCGCACAGCTGGTTCTGGGGTGTCGACGCATCTGGCTGCACATCTGAATGTCTGCAGAGTCACGGGACAGGGAATGCAGCCTGACCTGTTTTGGCCCCCGGCGCTGCTGCATGAGAAAAACAACGTGGTCTCAGCGAGTCGTCTGAAAAATGGGAGTTGCAGGTAATTACAAACAGGTAATCACTGCGAGCAAGCGGCTGCCTGTCCAACAGTTAAATTACAGAGTGGCTTACGGAAAATGCACAAGATGTTAACTCGGACCTATAAACTTTGAGAGCCGGAAAGCGACACATTACCCACGGTTTGTCTTTTACAAGACTTGTGTGTTCCCAGTCGGCCCGCCTTGTCCACAGTCTTGTACACCATGAATCATACTTTGACAAATTAGAAATTGGTTGTAGTTGGAGCTCATGAGTGATGACTGGCTAATTCATTCATTATCTTTTCGGCTTAGTCCTTTTATTAATCTGGGATCGCCAAAGAGGAATGAACCGCCAACTTATCCAGCATATGTTTTACGCAGCGGATGCCCTTCCAGCTGCAACCCATCACTGGGAAACACCCATACACTCCCATTTACACACATACACAATGGACAATTTAGTTTTTTCAATTCACCTATAGTGTATGTGTGGGGGAAACCGGAGCACCCTAAGGAAACCCACGCGGACACAAGGGAGAACATGCAAACTCCACAGAAACGCCGACTGACCCAGTCGAGGCTCGAACCAGCAACCTTTTTGCTGTGAGGCGACTGTGCCACTAGGACACCCCTATGCCTGGTTTATTCATGTGTATTTGTGAATTTGACCATTGTAAAATATATTGATGTTTGTAATTATTATGGTGGCTTAAGAAAATCAACATATTGTTATACTACATAAACTTCTTCTGTCTTTTTAGACTACAAGAACGCATCTCCTCCTAGACAGTTAATACTACAACCACCAAACTAACTCCAATCCTGAAAACTATACTGGATTAGGTCGCCATATATTTTCCAACTGAACTGAATTACGGTTTTCTTAAAACGGACCCGGAAAATTCGGAAAAGTCCCATTGACTTAACATTGGACCAAACTTTGTGACATCTTAACTTTGCGCCAAACTGTCATACAGACTTAAGGTTAGGCTCATTTAACTCAGACTACCAATCTGCCAATCACTGATGACCTTTCAACTTAGTAGCCACACCCTAGCAACCACTTACGGCACCCTAGCAACTGTCCCATAGACTTACATTATAAAAAAAACTCAGGATGACTTTACATTGGACATACTAACAATGTACTAATACATACTAGAAACATACTAACGACATACTAACAAACTAATCATACTAACAACATATCAATCCATACTAAAAACATACTAACAAACATGCTTATCATACTATTAACATACATGCTAGCAACATGCTATTTCATACTAGAACCATGCCAATAACATGCTAATTTATGCTAGAATCTTATTAGCAACATCTTAGCCGGAATTCATCAATACCGGAATTAATACATTTACTTTGAAAAATATAAAGTGTAAGACCAATTTGTATATTAAAAAAAAATAAATAAATAAAAAATAAATAAATAAAATAAATAAATAAATAAATAAATATATATATATATATATATATATATATATATATATATATATATATATATATATATATATATATATATATATATATTCTAAATAAATAATTTTTGAACACTAAATAATCTTTATTTTTTGAAGTATGCCAGAAAATATTTCAGATTCTCATTTAACATTTTCTTTACAATAAAACTAAAATCAACTGTAGTAGTGCAACAGGATTATGTTTTATTCTTTTTTTTTTTGTAAACCAATAACGCTCTGTGTAAACCCTTATTCAAAACAGTAATTCTTTAAATTACTTTAACAGTAATTATTTAACAGTAAAAACGGTCAACCGTTTGGTAGAAGGGGCAATCAAAGGGTTAAAATAACTGATGATTAATAAAATAACTTAATAAATAAAAATGTTTTTAAAAACACACACATACTGTATAATAATTGAAAACTGGAGATTTTAATATCTATTATTTTTTCTTTGAATAATTGTACATATGTTTGTCAACTATATGTAAACACCTTATGTAAAAATCTTTCTCAAGAAAGAACCAAAAAAAAAAAAAAAAAACATTTATTTTGTGTAAAATTATTCTAAATTTTTCTCACTTCTAGATGGGTTCACAAACTTATTTTTAAATTAGTTTTATAATTATTATATTTGCTTTTCAATACACATTTGATTGTTCATTAATTTTCTTGTCGGCTTAGTCCCTTTTTAATCCGGGGTCTCCACAGCGGAATGAACCTCCAACTTATCCAGCACATTTTTACGAAGCAGATGCTCTCTGGGAAACATTCCCACAAACATTCACACACACTCATACACTACGGACAATTTAGCCTACCCAATTCACCTGTACCACATGTCTTTGGACTGTGAGGGAAACCGGAGCATCCGGAAGAAACCTGCGCGAATGCAGGGAGAACATGCAAACTACACACAGAAATGCCAACTGAGCCGAGGATCGAACCAATGACCCAGCGACCTTCTTGCTGTGAGGCGACAGTACTACCTACTGCGCCACTGCATCGCCTACATTTGATTGTTTAATATTGTAAATATATAATAAGATATATAATTGTATAATTAAAATTTATAATTAATATATTATTGTAATAATATTATTAAAACTTAATTTTACCTATATATCAGTAGTATATATTAAAATTAAATGACAAAGAAAACATTCATTACAGATGATTTACATTTGTAAATTTATACAAAATGAATAAATGTATCAAACAAATACATAATTAAAGAAATAATAGTAATTACACAAATACCTTTTGCAGGCATGTATGTTTTACTGCATGACTTTTCCTCGGGTCAAGTCTGCTCGATATTTTACACGAGACAATAATTATGGGTTATAATTTAGTTTAAAAATGAGACAGACACTCCACGTCTGTGTCATCAGGTTTATTGACATAACGAACGTCTCGCTAAGAGACCATTAAAGAATACAGAGCTTCGCACCAAGTATTTCTGTTTGGTTTTCCACCCAATTATATCTTTCTGATGTACTAAACACTATCATGGGTGTAAACTAACGGAAAAACAACCCTGTTACTTTCAGCATTAATCTATCACCATTGCGTCTGTGTCAATACCAAAGAAACACTTAAAATAATCCAGCTTTTCTGCAGCCATGTTGATAAGCGCTTCAATTAGCTAAACTGCTCTTAGTCACATGAGAAAGCAACCAGAATCATAAACAAAGGTTGATGGAAAGATTTTTAAAAGATATATAAGCGCAGGGTGTTATTATATAACTTTCTTCTTGCCAAGAAGTGACTCTCCATTGTGCTTATAGAGATTAAATTTAATTTCCTTATCCATCACTGATCCGTCTAGATCATGCGCTAACATGTTGCTTATAGTAACAGGCCCACGTATGTAGCTTTGCGTGTACCTAATGTCTTCATTTCAACATAATCACATGTCTAATCACTGAAAGTGTGTAAAAAGACAGTAAGGGCCCCACCTGGACACACCTGCGCATTAACAGGCTAACAACGCTAGGCATCTAACGCTACAGTGCACAGGCATGTCCACTGGATACCATGGATACTAGGCATAGCTTTGTCGTGTGAACAATGACGGGAAAAACAACAGTCAATTTGCATAAACATCAGATTGTGAGAAAAGAATTAACCAAGATGACTAGAAGTAATTAGGTTTGGAGATGGCATGTAAAACTTTCACTGATTAGCAGGCTAGCGAATACCAGTGCTTTGTTATGATTGAGGTGGTTTGTGTACTGGAGAAAGTTATACTGGAGAAAGTTAACTGTTAGCATTAACTGGTGAGTTTGTTATATCAGAAAGGTGTGTAGTTTATAAAGAACACTAGTCTAGCATTGGCATTAAACCAGTAAGTGTGTTTCAATCAAGGAAGTGTGTAAAATATGAAGCAGATTATAAATTAGCATTGAAATGGAAAGTGTTTTAATCTAGAAGCTGTTTTTAACAGTTACTCATTAGCATTTGCATTTTGTGGTGAGCTTGTTTTAATCAAGATGTTTAATGTTAGCATTAGCAGTAAACTGGTAAGCTTGTTGTAATCAAGAAGATGTGTATAGGCAGAGAATGTAGCCATTAGCATAGCATTAAAAAGAGGGATTGGTTTAATCCAGAAGATGTTTAATGTCCATTAGCAATGTTTAATGTTTAAATTAAGAAGATGTGCATAGGCAGAGACAGTCACCATTATCATAGCATTAAAGTTGGGAGTTTGTTTAATCCAGAAGATGTTTAATGTTGTCGTTTAGCATTAGCATTAAACTGGCGAGCTGGTTTTAACCAAGAAAGTGTATATAGGCAGAGAATATTAGCATTAAAGTGATTGGTTTTAGTCAAGATGTTTAATGTTAACATTTTGATTTAATGTTGCCCTTTAGCACTTAACATGTTTAATGTTGTGCTTTAGCATTTAGCATGTTTAATATTGTCCTTTAGCATAAGCATTAAACTGGTGAGTTCGTTTTAATCAAGGTGTACAGGTGGAGACTGTTAGCCTTTAGCATAACATTAAACTGGGGGTTTGTTTAATCCAGAAGATGTTTAATGTTGTATTTTAGCATAAGCATTAAACAGGTGAGTTTGTTTTGATCAAGAAGGTGTATAGCATAACATTAAAGTGGTGGTTTTAATCCAGAAGATGTTTATTGTTGTCCTTTAGCATTAGCATTTAACTGAGTTTGTTTTAATCGGGAAGGTGTGTAATATATGAAGAACACTAGTCAATATAGCATTAGCATTAAACCGGTAAGATGGTTTCAATCAAGGAAGTGTGTAAAATATGAAGCAGATTATAAATTAGCATTAAAATTGAAAGTTTGTTTTTAACTAGATGCTGTTTTTAACAGTTGCCCATTAGCATTGACGTGGTGAGCTTGTTTTAATCAAGATGTTTAATGTTAGCATTAGCAGTAAACTGGTAAGCTTGTTTTAATCAAGAAGATGTACAGGCAGAGAATGTAGCCATCAGCATAGCATTAAAAAGTGGAGTTTGTTTAATCCAGATGTTTAATGTCCATTAGCAATAGTTAATGTTGATGACGTTTAATGTTGTCCTTTACCATTTGGCATGTTTAATACTGTCATTTAGCATTAGCATTAAACTTGTTAGCTATAATGAAGAATGTGTGTATAGGCAAAGAATATTAGCCATTAGCATAACATTCAAGAATAAGGTTTGTTTAATCAAGATATTTTAGCATTAAACTGGTGACTTGTTTTAATCGAGAAGGTGTGTATAGGCAGAGAATATTAGTCATTAGCATAACATTAAACTGGTGATTTGTTTTAATCAAAAAGATGTGTATGGCCATTAGCTTAGCATTAAAGTCATGAGTTTGTTTAATCAAGAAGTTGTGTTGTTTAATGTCCTTTAGCATTAACATTAAACTATTGAGTTTATTTTTATAAAGAAAATGTGCATAGCCAGATAATGTTATCCATTAGCATAGCTTTAAAATGTGGGGGTTTGTTTAATCCAGAAGATATTTAATGTTATGCTGTAGCAGTAGCCTTAAACTAGTGACTTGTTTTAATCAAGAAGGTGTGTAGGCAGAGATGTTATCCCATTAAAGTGATGAGTTTTAGTCAAGATGTTTAATGTTAACATCTTGATAATTTAAGGATGTCCTTTAGCATTTAGCATGTTTAATATTGTCATTTGGCATTAGCATTAAACTTGTGAGTTAGTTTTCATCAAGAAGGTGTGTATAGAGTAATATTCATTAGCATTAAACTGGTGACTTGTTTTAATCAAGAAGGTGTGTGTATAGGCAGAGAATTTTAGCCAAAAGCATTAAAGTAATGAGATTTAGTCAAAATGTTTATTGTTAACATCTTGACTTTAATTTTGTCCTTTAGCCTTTAGCATGTTCAATATTGTCATTTAGTACTAACATTAAACTTGTGAGGTTATTTTAATCAAGGTGTCTACATGCAAAGAATGTTAGCCAATAGCATTAGCATTAAACTGGTGAGTTAGTTTTAAATCCTAATATATGGAGGCCGTTATACATTAGCATTCAACTGGTGAATTTGTTTTAGTCAAGATGTTTAATATATTGAAAACTTTACCCATTAGCATTTAAATTATGTGTCTGTTTTAATCAAGAAGGTGTGTGTAGGTGTGTTAGCTATTAGCATTAAACGAGTGAGTTTTGTTTTAAATCACAAAGGTGTGTAATATATAGAGGAAGTTACCCATTAGCAACTAGTAAGTTAGATATAATCAAAGAGGTCTGTAATGCTTGGGGAAGGCTAACATTTTGTATTAGCATTAAAACTAATTGCTTGTGAAAATTTATGATTAGCATTTACATTTTTTACATTTGCAGTTTGTGCTGATGAAGCAGATCTGTGAAAATCTAGCTGTTAGCACTTGTATTTGATAAATGATGTCATTATGTTTATTTTCAATGTGAAATTCTGAACAAAAACAAGTTGCAAGCCACTGAAGACATTCATTTTACCCTTGACTTGTTGTTTTTGGAAATTCATGAACAGGCAATTCAGTAAGATGCTTCAATTAACACAGAATTGTTAGACAAGATAAACAAGCGCTCAAACAGGATTAACCCAAAAAAGCACAAACAGATGAACTGTCAACAGTCTTTTGCTGTTAAATGACTCCAGCAAAATCAGACAATTATCGAAGCATCGGTCAAAACAAATATGCCTGTCTTCCAGTGAAACAACACTTTGTTCTGCAAACATGAAACATCATCCCGATCGTCTGCTTCATTATCGGACAATGTGACTCCGTAAACCACAAGAGACATGATCAAAAGACATGAAAAGGACAACAGTATCACAACAGCCACATCAGAAGACCGATTTAACAAAAAAGTACTGCCAATGAATGGAGAAAGTGACTTTGAACGTAAATAATTGAAAGGGTGTTAGGGACCACACGAATGTACACAAAAACATAAGACAGCTATTGTGTGTATGTGTGTGTGTGTGTCAGAAGTCAGAAGAATTTTTTTTTTTTCGATTTTAAATATTTCCCAAAGGAAATTTTGGACACAGTATGTCTGATAATATTTTTTCTTCTGGAGAAAGTCATATTTGTTTTATTTCAGCTAAAATAAAAGCATTTTTAATGTTTAAAACCCATTTTAAGGTCAAAATTAGCCCCTTTAAGCTATATATTTTTCTCCATAGTTTACAGAACAATCGTTATACAATAACTTGCCTAATTACCCTAACCTGCCTAGTTAACCTAATTAACCCAGTTAAGCCTTTACATGTCACTTTAAGCTGTATAGAAGTGTCTTAAAATATCTAGTAAAATATTATTTACTGTCATCATGGCAAAGATAAAATAAATCGGTTATAAGAAATGAGTTATTAAAGCTTATTAAAAATTAGAAATGTGTTGACAAATGCAGGCAAGTTCAAAAGAACTAACAATGATATTGAGTGTTTTTTTACGCATTACCACTTGTTAACAATGATTTCTGTTATAAATGTATTGTTCAATGACAAATGAAGAACATTATAATTGTTTAATTATAAAGTCGTTACAATGCTTTTATAATTAAATAATAATAATAGTAATAAATAATAATAAAATGTAAAATAAAATTATAGTCGTCAGCTTCTCTGCAACTCTCACATGGTCACACATTGCTAAGCAGGGCTGCGCCCGGTCAGTACCTTGATGGGAGACCACATGGGAAAACTACACTGTAAAAAATAAATCCGTAAAATTTACGGTAAAAAAACGGCAGCTGTGGTTGCCAGTACTTTACCGTTAAAAACACGGTACAAACCGTAAAAGTAATTTCTTGTTTTTACGGTAAACTACCGTATTTTATAAATTTATAGAGGTAATATTTCTGTATTTTGAATGACCAACATTTACAAATCTTTTGTTACACAGTTAGACATGTTAGCACACCCACATGCAGGTGGTGATGAGGAAGTTACATAATGAGCCAATGCTCATCACAATCAACTTTTCCCACAAGCAGAAAAGAGTATCAGTATATAGAAGGTGCTCAGTGTCATTCACAAAGCTACTAAACACCAGTATGGTAACACGCATAAAATTAAAGTCATGAAATAAACTTTATCAACATTAGATGTAACCTAAATCTCTAATGTACATAACTGATGGGGAAACAACTAAAAAGATCTATATTAATGTCAACAAAATGCATAAAAAGTTATGTGTCATGGAGGGAATTCTGGGAAAGTCAATTTACGGTTATTCGGCATATATATTAAGTAAACATACCGTTAACCAGGTTACGGATTTGTACTGTAGCATTTTAACAGTTTTTTACCGCTGAAATCACGGCCATTTTTTTACAGTGTAGGTTGCTGCCGGAAGAGGTAATAGTGAGGCCAGCAGGGGTTGCTCAACCTGCAGTCTGTGTATATCCTAATGCCCCAGTATAGTGAAAGGGACTCTATACTGCTCAAAGAGCTCTGTCTTTCGAATGAAACGTTATACCAAGATTCTGACTTTCTGTGGTTGTTAAAAATCCCAGGATGTCCTATAAAAAGAGTAGGGGTTTAACCCCAGCATCCTGGCCAAATTTGTCCACTGGCATCCTAACCATCCTCATATCATAATTGGCTTCATCACTCTGTCTCCTCTCCACCAATCAGCTGGTGTTTGGTCTGGCACAATATACTTCACTTCATCCAGGTGGCTGCTGCACATTGGTGGTGGATGAAGAGATTCCCCCCACTGTGTAAAGTGTTTTGAGTGTCCAGACAAGTACTATAAATGTAGGGAATATAAATATTAGCCTGTTTATTTTAACCTTAAAATGGTGTTGAAAAAATTAAGAACTGCTTTCTTTCTAGCCAAAATAAAGCAAATAAGACTTTCTCCAGAAGACAAAATATCATCAGACATACTGTGAAAATGTCCTTGCTCTGTTAAACATCATTTGGGAAATATTGAAATAAAACAAAAAAATTCAAAGAGGCCTAATAATTCTGACTTCAACTGTATATAAAATCTACTCTGAATTGATAAATCGAAAATATATTTAATATTTAATAACTTACTTATAATTACTATTTAAATGTAAAGGCTTAACTTAATTGATTGTGTTTAGGCAAAAAAATATATATTTCTTAAGGGGGCTAATAATAAACGTGTTAAAAAGTAACTTTTATTCAAGCCAAACTAAAAGAAATAAGACTTTCTCCAGAAGAGCAAATAGCCTACAATAGGAAATACTGTGAAAATATGATTGCTCCTTTAAACAGCAAAAAAAAAAAAGAAAAAAAGAAAAAAAAAGTCTCAAATATCAATTTTTAAAACATAAAAAATAAATAGTGACTGCAGGAGAAAAAAAAGGAATAAACATATTAAGACAGATTGGACATACTCAGCATTACGTCACAACAATAATCTCACCATTTCAAGATTTGCATAAATCATGCTGCATAAACCTTCGTGACAATTCACGCGATTACGTCATCGTTCAAAGCGATTAAATTGATAAACGACTAAGAAAATAGCAAGTCAGCAATAAGATTATATCACAATGAAGTGTTAGCCCAGAGCCTAAAACACAAATATCAATAACCCGCGCGCATGTGAAGGACTTAAATTACTTTGAGAAGTGAAAGCCTTCACAAAAGACGTCTTTAATATGCTTTGACACGGGTTGGCAGTCGCCCGAGGTGAGAGAAGAGACTGCCAGTCTCAGAAAAATAATTATGTGGAGGAGTGTCTTTGATGATTAAAACTAAAACAAGGATGGGCTCATACCTCTCTTCTAGTCAGACTGGTCGCTGGCGGAGTTACCGTTGGTTTTGGCTTACCGAGGCGTTATGTTGACCTTTACGTCACGTGACCTTTACTAATCAAACAGAGGCTTTACCTCAGAACATTTTTTCGGGATTCTATCGGGCAAGTGGAGAAACATACATTAGTAAATCCTTTGACAAATGAGTGTTTCAGGTTACATGGATCTCATATTTATAGTAAACTAATTCTGTGTTTATGCTTGCGCTGTAAAAGCATTCTGACGCAGGACTTGACGTTTCGTGGCGTTCGCCCTTACTGGTGTCAATTAAGCGTGGTTTAATATCGCCTATCCGTCTGAAACTGGCAGGACTTCATCCAAAGGTCATTCTTTAGTCGCTAAGACAACAACAAACATTTTTTACATGACGTTATTGTGTTTGAGGTAAGATGAGTCAATGGGAATTACTGGAGACTTTTTTGCCCGTGTGTGTGTGCGCGTGCAGATCAGATTTGTGGCTGATTATTGCTCAAGTTAAAATTAAATAAATGAAATTACTAAAAAGTAATTAATTAATTAATTAATTAATTAATTAATTTTAGTCTTAGATGTTAATTTTACTCAAACAAAACATACAGACACACACACACACACACCTTAGGTAAAGTGATACAGTATTTTATGGTTATTGATGCAGGTATAAAATAATAGATACATTTTTATTTTTTTATTTTAACGATGCCATGTGTATTAGGCTAAAATAATAAAAATAAGCAAATATACCTGATTAGGTAAAGTGCTAAATAATAGCAGATTTATGGGCAGTCATAGGTTAGATTTTAATTATTTAATTAACTTTTATAGATTTGTAGCCTATTATACTGATTAAATAAAATACTATTAATAATAATAATAATAATCTAATTATGGGCGAGGCAGTGGCGCAGTAGGTAGTGCTGTCGCCTCACAGCAAGAAGGTCGCTGGTTCAAACCTCGGCTCAGTTGGCGTTTCTGTGTGGAGTTTGCATGTTCTCCCTGCCTTCGTGTGGGTTTCCTCCGGGCGCTCCGGTTTCCCCACAGTCCAAAGACATGCGGTACAGGTAAATTGGGCAGGCTAAATTGTTCGTATTGTAAGACTGTGTGTGTGAATGTGCGTGTGGATGTTTCCCAGAGATGGGTTGCGGCTGGAAGGGCATCGGCTGTGTAAAAATTTGCTGGATAAATTGCCGGTTCATTCCGCTGTTGCGACCCCGGATTAATAAAGGGACTAAGCCAAGATAATGAATGAATGAATGAATGTAATTATGAAATAATAAAAATTTTGTTTAATTATTCCTATTAAATTTTTGTTACATTTAAGTCGTTGCAGTCATTTTCAGTAGTTCCACACTATTCAATTCACACAGCTTACCTTTTAAGCAATATTTTTCTAGAACTTAGCCTACATTTTCTCTACATTGATGATGAACACAAGATGTCAACATTTGGATCAAAAAATTTTAGCCCAAAAAATTGAAACCTAATTTTGTCTTAGGACCATTAATTTTGTTTTCTTTTTTTATCCACTTCAAATGCTGACTGTTGTCATGTTTGTTGGACCGCCATCTCTTTCCACGCGTAAACTCGACAGAACATCAACACTTGCCAAACCAACAGGCTGATCAACTCGAGTCAAAACAAAGAGTACAAATGAGCAAAACCAGCATCAACAAAGAGGACTTGAAAGATTCATGACCTCAGAGCCCGTCCTTGAAGGAGTGGTAAAACCATTTAAAAAGGAGAAACTCGATTTCACGGTGAAGGAGAAATAGTGTGAGAGGGAAAACGATTGTCGAGACCCGCGAAAACAAACGTGTAAACGAGTTAATTTAACACAGAATCACACACCTGTTTATTTGGTCTGGATGAGGTAAGCTATGATGTGTACAGATAAAACGGAAAATTAGACACTCCTTCTGTAGTTTATGAGAAACGAGCCGAGTGATGCAATAACAACAGGTAAGTTGGAGAAATGACAAAGGGAGAGGTGAAAGACAACTTAATTATTACACACCGAACATGGAACTGAAGGGAACACGATCTTGTAAGTTGAACCTCACCTTTGTACGACGTGTCTGGGACATATAATCACAGAAAACACACACGAAAACCTTGTATAATTATTACATGCCTCAGGGCTGGCTAAAAGTGTACTTTGGTAGCAAGTATTCAAGATAAATGACATGTCACAGAATAGACTTTCACACTGCTTTGAAAGAAATAAAAACAATCCGAGTATTTAGCGTTTTATTCAATAATTATCTGACATGATATTGGTGGTGCGTCGACACTAGCATTATGACCAGTGACTGTTTTATTGTAATCTGTTAAATCAGGATATTTCATCGACCTCTTTTGCATCTAATCAGGGTGTGGAGTGACAGTGATAGTGAAAGGCTTAAAGTCCTCATTCTGCACATACCGAACAGGGCAATCGCCTTATAACTTACTTTCCAGTCATGGTCACTGACTGTACATCTTTCAGCCTACATTTCATCTTGAACTTTGAGTTTAACCACATCCATACCAAACAGGCATATATAGGAAATTCCTTACAATTTTATCAGAATGGAGAAGTCCTTATTTTAAGTTATGCATGTATTAAATATTAAATACAAGTTTATTTTATGCAAAAATAACTAAAATAAGCACCCTTTCATACAAATAAAAACTATAATGAACTTTCTGCATTGTGGAAAGATTTTGTTACTTTATTAGTAAGGATTTTTAGCATTTCCTCATATAAAGCAAGTCTGTTGGGATTTATTAAAGCAAGGGACACACATTTCTTTTCTTTTTTTTCTTTTTTTTTTTGTTGCCAATTCTCATTTTTCTGCATGCTGTTTTCAATTAGCGCACGTTAACAAATATGATAATAACAAAAAAAACCTTTAAAATTAAGCTCACATACATTTGAAGTCAGAATTAGCTCCCCTTTCCCCCCCAATTTCTGTTTAACTGAGATTTCTTCAACACATTTCTAAACATAATAGTTTTAATAACTCATTTCTAATAACTGATTTCTTTTATCTTTGCCATGATGATAGTAAATATTTGATTAGATATTTTTCAAGACACTTCTATACAGCTTAAAGTGACATTTAAAGGCTTAACTAGGTTAATTGGGTTAACTAGGCAGATTAGGGTAATTAGACAAGTTATTGTATATCGATGGTTTATTCTGTAGACTATTGCAAAAATATATAGCTTAAAGGGGCTAATGATTTTGACCTTAAAATGTTTTTATTCTAATTTTATTCTAGCCGAAATAAAACAAATAAGACTTTCTCCTGAACAAAAGAATATTATCAGACATACTGTGAACATTTCCTTGCTCTGTTAAACATAATTTGGGAAATAATCAATCTAATCAAAGAGGTGCTAATAATTCTGACTTCAACTTTATATTAATATCAAATTCAGCATGCATGGAAAACTTGTAAGTTTTTACTAAGCCCAAATATGACAATGTACATGCATTTAAGCATACAGAGCATGCCAATGTTTAAAAATGTTTTCCCTTTCAACGAACAATTCTCATTCTACAATTGCTCTCTCATTTGTTTATTTTTTTTTAACTAAATAAATTTTCCAGGATATTCAAATGCTCTGTTACATCAAGTTTTACAGTGTTTCGTTTGTTTTAATCTATATTCTTTTAACAACATGCATAAAAACGATAAAATAATAATTCATTATAATAGATTTACAAAAAGCAATTACAAATCGTCAGATATTTATTTAGCAATAAATCTGAATGCATGAACTGCTGACCCATGTTTAATGACTGCTATTACAACCGAAAGTCATAAAGTTCCTAACATCCATCCTGACCCATCAAACGTTAAACTCCTGGGAGTTAATCCAGAATTAATGTTTATTTAAAAAACCAAGTAGATCAGGTTAGGCGTGCCTCAGGGCTCTATCCTGGGCAATTTTCACGGTCGCACCCAGGACACACCTGTTTGATGCTTTTTTGATAATCATTAACATAGGTAAGCAGAAATCGCCACACCTCCCCACTCAAACTATAAAAAGGGTCCTCAGCTCTCCAAAACTATTACGCAGCTGTCTGAGTTGTCCAACAAGGCGCAGAGGCAACAGAAACCATGTCTCAGGTTACTCAGTCTTTCTCCCGCAAGAGCGTCTCCAGCTCTCGTCCGTTCTCTTCACAGTCTCTGACTGGTGGATACTCGAAGCGCATCGCCGTCGGTCGCGCTCCAAGCGTTTACGCAGGTGCTGGAGGCAGCGTGCGCGTCTCTTACGCACAGAGCTCCAGGGGCGGTTTCGACATGTCCAGCGCTCTTGCCGGGGGCGACAATGGCTTCGGCATGGTTGTCAACGAGAAGACCACTATGCAAAACCTCAACGACCGTCTGGCCAGTTACCTGGAGAAGGTGCGCTCCCTGGAGAAAGCCAACGCGGAGCTGGAGCGCCAGATCCGGGAGTGGTACGATAAGAGGACCCCAGTTTCCAGAGACTACAGCCACTATTATGTCACCATTGAAGATCTGCGCAAGAAAGTAAGTGATTATATAAAATATATTGGATTTAGACACATTTTACAAATTAAAATTATTACTTTCTTATTTAATCGTGAAGGTTGAACAAATAAAAATTGCTAATCTTTATAGTTGCTACATGCCTACATTATTTAATCACTTTATTATACGTCCAGTTATTTTACATTCCTACATTATCAGAATTCATATATAGTAATATGTACACTGATATAGACATTACAGTATCATAAAACTGTCTATCAGGATCTTGACTGAAAGCAAAAGGACTGTACTTTAACAAAGCTATCAGGATTCTTATCATGTAAGTGGACTTTTAAGTGGACTTTTAGTTTAGGTAGGATGTCATAGAGAGCATATAAAATGATACATGCCCATACAATAAAATAGCACTATAAAATATCATAAATAATGGAAACACACACACGCACACACACACAAACACACACACACACACAAACAAGATTATACAATAATTTAAACCATATTCATAAAGTAGCTTATGTGTATAAGGTTTATGCAATAGCAACATGTTTGGTTTACCATTATAAGTTGTATCTCAATTCTTAAGATGCGTTAAGTCAAAATTCTTCATCTGTTTGTCTTCAGATCTCCGTTGCCAGCCAGGACAATGCCAGAATCATCCTTCAGATTGACAATGCCAAACTGGCAGCTGAGGACTTCAGAGTCAAGTTAGTACATTCAACCTTTAAATTTAAAACCTTTTACCTTTATTTCAAAAGGCATCATTCCGTGAGGGTTTCTCATTTTTTTTAGGAGCTCATAGATTCCGACTCTAACCATGCTTGTGCTTTTCAGGTATGAGAATGAATTGGCTCTGCGTCTGTCAGTGGAGGCCGATATTGCTGGCCTGAGGAAGGTTCTGGACGATCTCACCATGACTCGCTCTGATCTTGAGATGCAGATCGAAGGTCTGAAGGAGGAACTCGTGTACCTGAAGAAGAACCATGCAGAGGTGAGATCAAACAAATGTTTTATGGCCCTCCAGGCTGGGCAAACCCGGTGGAATTTACTTAGTAATCAACCAGACCAGTAATCTTCTCCAATCAAGTGTGATTTTAGACACTATTAGCGAGACTAATCCTGTAATTAACCATAACCTCAAGCCCTAAGTTCTTGGTAGGACCTTCAAAGATTAAAGGTGTGGTCAAATTTCCAGATCAAAATCCAGTCAGTCGTTTTGAAAAGAATCTGTGAAACTGGGAATTTCAGATGATGGCTAAAAGTGTAAAATCAAATAGCTTTCAGTGCAGTGACCAATGTCTTCTCAAACTTCAGATTGAGCAATTTTATTTTGACGACAATGTTTTCAGAACATTTCACCATAAGCTACCACCACATAAGCTAACAGATATATTGTTGTTCTGTAGGAACTCGCAGCTCTTCGCGCTCAAATGACTTCCAGCAGTGTAAATGTAGAGGTTGACGCTGCACCTCAGCAAGACCTGGCCCGCATCATGGAGGAGATGCGACAGCAGTATGAAGGCATCACAGAGAAAAACAAGCGTGAAATGGAGGCCTGGTACAAGGGCAAAGTAAGTATTTCTACAGTACATCAATGGCTAAACCATACAAAGTCAGCTAAATGCTAACCTCAAACTCTTTCTTCACAGTTCGACGAACTGAACAAGCAAGTATCCACCAGACAAGAAGACCTCTCAATGTCACGTAATGAAATCAACGAACTCAGGAGAACATTGCAGGCTCTGGAGATCGAACTACAGTCACAGCTTAGCCTGGTAAACGTTCTTAGCAATATGTAAATAATAATAATAAAAAAAACATTTCTTCTACCACTAGGGGGAGCTTCATTTAATATAATACACAAAATTAATAGGCAGTGCTCACATTTCTAGTATTGCTGATTGAAAAACACATTTTCTTGCAATTTTCTCTCAAAAGAAATCAGCTCTGGAGGGCACACTGGGAGAGACAGAGTCACGGTACAGCATTCAGCTCAACCAACTGCAGGCCGTCATTAATAGTCTGGAGCAGGAGCTCACTCAGATGCGCATGGACATCGAAAGACAGGCCAGCGAATACAAACTGCTGCTGGACATCAAGACCAGACTAGAGATGGAGATCGCAGAGTACAGGAGACTTCTGGATGGAGAGGATATTCAGTAAGATCAGTTTTACAAATAAATAAAACAAATGATTGTAGAATTGTACACATATATTTAACTACAATTTCCCTTTTTTTGTTTACAGGAGACAGACAATCAAAGTAGTCGAGGTTGTAGCACCCCCCAAGCGTAAGTATTTTTGCAAACTTTACAAACACCAAAATAGAATTTATAAATATTACACATAAATTAACTTACTTTTTTTTCCCTCTCCAGCCGATCCTGTTGTGACCAAGCGCGTTCGCACAGTAATCGAAGAGGTGGTTGATGGTAAAGTGGTCTCTCGCACAGAAGATGTCGACGTCGAGGTCATGAAGAAGTAAAAATGGTGCCAAATGAGACCCATTAAGTCGTCATTAATTTTCGGCCCAAACGAATTATCAAATTAAATTATCATTGTTCAACACCTCATGTGAAAATCTAAGACAAATAAAAAGACGCTGCGAAATCAAATGTATTTATTCCTTCATCTCTTTTCATGTTTCAACTTTCAAGTGAATATTTATTACAAACAACATGGAGTTTGAGCTGTGTTTTAATAGATTTGATTAACCAAATGAGAAGATAGCTTATTCAAGAACAATTAAAAAATTTACAGCAGTAAGAAAAAAAGAGCCATTAAAGGCTACTGTCTACATCCTCAGCAAGTACTAAATGATCTATGATCACCTTTAGAGTACATTGCTGTTATTGGCTAATAGCTATTAATTATTGGTTAATGGCAAACCGATAGCTAGTTAAGAAGATATATGAGATATATAATTAAATTAAATTAAATTCAGCTTTATTAGTTTAGCGCTTTTACAATGTAGATTGTGTCAAAGCAGCTT
Organism: Danio rerio; assembly: GCF_049306965.1. NCBI lineage: Eukaryota > Metazoa > Chordata > Actinopteri > Cypriniformes > Danionidae > Danio > Danio rerio. Next base: position 11,417,259 of record NC_133197.1, read on the forward strand.
CACATAAATGGTCATAGTAACTTGATCATGGTAGTTTAGTTTTTAGTGATTAAGTTCAGTTCAGTTTAGCTCAGTTTAGTGTGGTTTAAATCATTACTGAGAGTCCAAACACTGAAGAGCAAATTCATCGATGCGCAGCTCTAACGATCCGATATAAGAGATAAATAACCAAATGAACAGACTTTTAGTTGAGCAGATATTTCTACTTAATGAAGAGCACAAACTTATTTGCACAAGGGGAGAAACTCAAATCCGAAAATTTGATAATAATCATGAAAGAAAAATTGTATTTTAATTAAGCTAACCTGAGAGGATGCTAAGCTATAGTTCCGTACTCATCAGTGATGTGCAGTGAGGTTGGTGGCTGGTGAGGCACCAACTCTTTCAAAGTCAAAAGTCAGATTTACAAACATATCCACCCAGTATATGTGCCAACTACCAATTGTGTTTAATATATCATATCAGCGATACAGATGGCAGGTACATACTGGGCTAAGGAAGAATGTAAAATGTATAGTGATTATATATGCATTCCAAAAAACACCCAGCTGGATGCTACAGACAACTATAACACGCCACAAACACAGCACCATGCCGGATGCGCTCTCGCAATTCACACACACACACACAAACAGCACCACAGTGGTCAGATGCACACACACACACACAGGATTTGAACACTGGTGACTTAAATTACTTTGAAATTATCGCTCTATCCTCTGTCCCATCCTTTGCATATCCTTTAGTTCGGCATTGGTCGTCAATTATTTATTCACAATTGATTGAAAGTCCAATTCTGAAAAACCTTCCAGCTGATATCTGCAATTTTCGCAGTCAGTCAGAGCAAAACATACAGATTCCTGTTGAACTTTACTGCGTAGAAGAAGAGCAACCACCGAACAAGAATAACCCTGAGCTCACATGCTCCCTCTTCAGTGCGACAAAGCTACTGTCAGCCTCACCTCAAATCTTTTCAGTGCAGCTTTATGACAGATTCTAACACTAAATAAGTGATAGACATACGTGAAATACATTTACTATCATAAAGAAAGTGAGGACATATAATAAAAATGTCTAGAATGTATAAAAACATTTTAATAAAGCATTTCATTGGAAGCATACACTGACTGAGCAAAAAGGAAAAGTACAACTCATCAAATGAGCATCTAATAAATCAAAAATGTCTTGTTTCTTAAGTCTGAAACATAGGATGGCTCATTTCAACTTTGACACAAAAGCAAAAAGCTAATTGTGATCTCCAATCCAAATAATTAACATTGTTACCAGTATTAGTAGTTAAGGCAGTGGCATTAAGTCAGTGGCAATAGCCTAGTGGTTAGTGCATGGACACACGCGCTGAGGTGCTCACATTGATCCAAGTCCCAGCTACATTCATTCCTACCTAGCACTCCACTGTCCCATCAAATGAAGGTGAAAACTCCTAAAATAAAGGAAATAAAAAAAAACCTAAGTGAGTGGTCTCAAACTCAATTCCTGGAGGGCTGCAGCTCTGCACAGTTTAGCTCCACTTACAACTCACACCTGCTTAGTAGTCTCTGGTAGTCTTGAACTCCTTGATTAGTTGGATCAGCTGTGTTTGATCAAGGTTGGAGCAAAACTGCAGAGCTGCGGCCCTCCAGGAATCAAGTTTGAGACCTATGATCCAAGTCAATCTTTGTTGCTGCAAAGTGCAATCCGCATGTTAAGTGTGATGTCACGCGGAGTAGCTTCCGGGTCCAAGCGCTCTATTCAACTGAATGGGGAGACTCATGAAATGGTAATAATAAACGTTTACAAAGCGATTTAATACTTTCGAAAGTCACAATCGCAATATATATGGCCATGCCTAATATCCGATGGCCAGAAAGTGATTAATTGTTTTATAAATTTTTTAAATTATGGTATTTGTTATGCAGCAAGCCCAGAGATTGTTGTGTACACTATGACTTTATGTAAAATGAACTTTAATGTGTAATAGGAATAAAACGCGATCATAAACGAATGATTTCTCCACTCAAATGAACGGCGGCTTGGACCCGGAAACAGTATACATACGTCACAAACACGTCACCACTTAACAAGCGGATAGTGCTTTTTCGTTTGCATTCTAGCTCAGTGGTTCTTAGGGGGGCCGAGGGAGGGGTTAGTAGGGTCACTTGGTGATTTCCAAAAATCAAATTTGGTTAAACTATTAGAATTATCATTTTATATACAAATAGTTTTTCCGGATAGTGACCACTGGTGTCATTACATTAGATTAATGACAGCATTTGTGTCAGTTGCAGCAGATTGATTATACGGCACAATGTTTAACTGTGACACCTTTACTGCAGTCACATACATTAAAAATAAAGGCCACAAATGAACATGGAGGATTATCTTTAAGTGGCAGTCTCCAACGTTAAACCAAGAATAGACTTGCGCTGTAAACATTGTGCCCACAAGTCTCATTGGGTGAGGATAATAGTAAACAAACGAAACAGTTCATTTATTTTTTATCATTTATTATTTGTAATATTTATTATTTTTTCCAAATCGTTTCACAAGTTTTACCAGGTGCTTTACATGTTATTATTATTCAGCATTATAAAATGTAAAAAATTAGATCAAATGATAAGATATAAAATATTAATAATAATAAAAATGGGTGCAAAAGATGCATTTTAGAACTTTTGGGCCCCATGGCTGGAATTGCTTACTAAATCACTAAATCCACCCCTGAGTTCACAGGCTGAAAAGCTTGGGAACCCCTCAAGCTTGCAGGCGGTTATTTCTACTACCTTCCAGTGATGGTGACAACAAGCTGAGTGCAGGTCTCTCTAGCAGTAGTTGAAAACTGCAGAAAAGCCACAAAAACGCTATGGTGACCACTCTTCCGGAGGCTCCATCTCAGCTCGGCACTGCTTATGTGTTATAAGGTTGCTCTGATAGTGGCCTACAGTATTTCTGCATTGTTGAGTTTGGCATATCACATCTTCCACTTCACAGTATCCCATTGATTTTCTATGGGGTTAAGGTCAGACGAGTTTGCTGGCCAATTAAAAACAGGGAGACCATGGTCCTTAAACCAGATACTGGTAGCTTTGGGACTGTGTGCAGATGGCAAATCCTATTGGAAAATGAATTCTGCATCTCCACAAAGTTGGTCAGCAGCAGGCAGCATGAAGTGCTATAAAATGTCTTGGTAAACAGCTGTGTTAACCTTGGAACCTAGAAAACACAGAGGATTAACACAGCAGATGACATGGCACCCCAAACCATCCCTGACTGTGCTAACTTTACACTAGACCTCAAGCAATGAGGAATGTGTGCCTCTCCTCTCTTCCTCCAGACTCTGGGATCCTGATTCCCAAAGGAAATGAAAAATTAACTTTCCATCAAAGAACAGGACTTTGGAACACTCATCAGCAGTCCAATATTTAGCCCATGTGAGATGTTGTCTTGCAGATGTCTCAGCGCAGTGGTTTTTAAAGCACTGACTCCAGCTGCAGTCAACTCTTTAATCTCACCCACATTTTTGAATGGCTTTTGTTTTACAATTCTCGGTGCGGTTATCCCTATTGCTTGCACACTTTTTTAACACATATTTTCCCATCCCTTCGCCTCTCTATTAATGTGCTTAGACCCAAGGTCTGTGAACAGGCAGCCTTTTTTATAATGACCTTTTGTGTCTTGCCCTCTTTGTGCAAGGTGTCAATGGATGTCTATTGAACAACTGTCAAATCAACTGTCTTCCCTTTGATTGTGTAGCCTGCAGAACTAAACCAAGAGACCATTTGAAGGCCTTTGCAGATGTTTTGGGTTAATTAGCTGATTAGAGTGTGGCACCAGGTGTCTTCAATACTGAATCTTTTCAAAATATTCTACTTTTCTAAGATACTGAACTTGGGGTTTGGGGTTCAGGGAAGCAATTACAGTGAATATGCTTCCCTCTGTTTTCGTTCCATGTCTCCTCTTTCCAATTAAAATAAAGACACAGTCTAATAAAATATGTTATTCTAATAAACTGGTTAAGAAAGGAAAGTGAGAGAAAAGATATATTTTAAAGCAATTAATACCCAACAGCCATATGTAGGTTATTGAACATTTTATTCTTATTAAGACATTTGCTGCCATCTATTGGAATAAACATAAGCCTATAACTATTCACATTTTTTTCCATTAAATATTTAAATTATTTGTCTAATTATTATGTCTGAAAAATTGATTATACTTTTAACAATAATAATAATATTACCATTTTTCCTGTCGCTTTAGTACATTTCTCAGATCAGAATCTTAAATTCTCAAAACTACCTATTCAACTTCACATAGTTGTTTCACTTGTGAACATAAAAAAGCAGTGTCTCATTTCTGTAAACAAGTTGTAAATGCTTAGATACGTCCTTACAAATGATTATGTACAATAAGTTTATGCATGTTGTCACACCATTAGATGAACGCCCCCTTCGCGGGCAAAACATTACTATTTCCTGATAATCAAGTCCCGTGCTGAATAACTTCTTTTTTTTTTTTTTTTTTTTAAAAAGCCAGATAATTGTTGTGCAACTAATAGACGAGGAGATACACCTGAGCTGTGCTTCTATGAGAAAGAACAGCCAGAAAGGAGAAATGTATGGATTTGTGCTAAATGATTGAATCATTGATCCATAACAATCCATGGTAAAGTTACCTATAACTGTCAGTGCATTTTGTGTGGTTTTTATACAGTCTCTAAGTGCTGGGCAAGCTACTTGAAAAACGTAGTGAGCACAAAAAGCTACTCTTTAGGAAATGTGGCAAGCTAAGCTAAATGCTACTTGGCAAAAGTAGCTTAGTTACATCTAAGCTTTTTTGCAATTTTCATTTTTAAATCGAAGTAACTTAAATCCAATCAATCATATCTTAGTGATCAATAAAATCATCGGTGAAACACATGAGGCATAATTGTTGAGTTCAATTATTTACTACTTGTAGCAAAGCTACTCCCCAACACTGGGCTATAGTTTCTATTCTGTTCTATTCTACCAACATTAATTAATCTTAGGAATGACAGATATGAGTCCTACACAGAGGCATTTTGAACCATTTTCTTTGCAGAATAATGTGCTCGTATCTATGTGATGCTGGTGGAGGTAAACATTTCTTGACTCACTTGCAGCATAGTTTCTCTCATGCTGTGTTCATACCAGACACGGAACGCACGGATAAATCGCGATATTCGCGCGTAAATAGACGCGTGAACATTTGAGTTTACTCGCTTCATTCGCGCGTCAAACCCTGCTTCATTCAGAACAGACGCGGATTCGCGTGTTGGGCAGGGCTTCTGTCTTCCCGGTGACTGTAGCTTCGTTGCTAAAAGGCTAACATGGATTTTATGAAGAAAATAACAATGTTTATTTATTTTATGAAGGCTGAAAAACAGCGTGGATACGTTTAGGACCGTGTCTAAATCCACTACATGCTTTCAGAGGTGCATCCAGCTCTGTGAGCTTATAAACTCCTCCAGAAACTGAACCTGCATCATGGAGGCTTTCAACGGTGCTTCTGACTGAGCCAAGCCCAGTTTGATGACTTGTTGTCGGTGTCCCCTGGAGGATTTCCCCCGGGACACCATCAACTGGTTCTACGTCACAATCACGCCCCCACAAGAGCAAGCTTCTGATTGCTTAACGCGATGCAAATGTCCGCTGAAGTTCAGATTTTCGAACTCGAGAGATTTGCGCGAAACGCTCGTTAAGCGCGTCAAACACGCAAAATGCTCAATTTGTCTCGTGCGTATCGCGCTATTTGCACTGCGGCATTTGCGCCGCGCCATTTGCGCCATTCACGCCATTAGCATCATTCACGCCACGCCATTCGCGCGTATCACGCCGCAGGATGTCTATTCGTGCGTTTGCATTGACTTAACATGTAAATCACTCGCGCATAACGCGCGTTCCGCGTCTGGTGTGAATGCAGCATCAGCCTGGGTCAGCTTTCAACTGATGTATATAGGATAATCTGGGGATTAAACAATCATAATAACGTGCCGGCTCCAAGAAAGCTTGTGTGTGGGTCTTTATAGTTGGTCTTGGAGCTGTTTGGATGGCTGTCACCTTTTTTTTTTCTTTGGTTGGACAAGGCTAGGTGATATTTAAGATGGTTGGCAGTCAGTCCAGCCTGGTGGAATTTGGACAGCACCCTCCGAAGTCTCTTTTGATGTTCCTTCCAGGCCTCTCAACAGATTACCACGGGTAGGCTGCTGCATACATTTGATGGGGTCTCAGCATGATGTCAATTTACCTCTGGAAGGTAGCTGGAGCCCCATGGAGGCCAAACGGAAGGATTCGGTATTGCCAATGCCCATTGAGGGTAAAGAAAGCAGTCTTGGGTCTTAAAGTTTCTGAGAGTGGGACTTGTCAGTATCCTTATGTGAGATTGAGTGAGGTGATGTGCCAGTCCCTTCCAAGGAGTTTAAGAGCTTATCCACTCAGGCCATGGAATAGTCATTGAAATCCAAGACATAATTGAGGTGCCGGTAATCATTGCAAAACTAGAGGGTACAGTCCAGCTTCAGGACCAGGACAATCGGCCTAAACCATGGAATCTGGGCTGGTTCGATCGCCCCCAGCTTAAACATCTTCTGGATCTTCTACTTTATAGCATGCTGATGGGCCTCTGGGACTCGATAAGGCCATTGCCTGATGATGACTTTTAGATCTTATGTTGGAGGAGTTTGGTGTGGCCAGAGGTTTCCAAGAACAGATCCTGGAACTGACCAACCTCAGGTGTCTCACTCTTCTGGGTGGCAGACAGCTCTGGGCTGGTGCCCACCACCATGGGTTTAGTGAGTGCAAGGGTGGCCAACTGGTTGTTTATTCATCTCTTTAAGAGGTTCATGTGGTTAATCTAGAGTGTTCGTCTTCTTCCTTGTTGCGTCACTCAGTAGTTTACAGGTACAACTCTCCGACCAACGATATAAGGTCTTGCCATTTCACTAGAAGCTTGCAAGCTGAGGACCAGGACCATCACCTTCTGTCCCAGCCACTGTTGGGCTGCCCGGTTGTAGTGCCATTGTTTAGACTGTTGGGTCTAAACCAGCTGCTCCTGGACTAACAGTATGACCCGATCAAACCTTTTCCTCATCTGCCACACATGCTCAATCACCTCAATGGGCTGCTGCTCCCTGGCTTTCTTGGCCATGTTAAGGAGGCCTCACAGTTGGTGTCCAAACAGGAGCTCGAAAAGGGTCAATTCTATCGAGGCTTAGGGAACTTTCGTTATCCTGAACACATGGTAGAAGTAAGTCCTAATTCTTCTTGTCCTCAATGACACTCTTCAGAGTATTTGTTTCAGGGTTTGATTAAAACCTCTCAACCATCAGTCTGGGGGTGATCTCAGAAGGTATGCCTACCTGACTGGAGAGCAGGAAAAGTTATTTGGCAATGGCTTTGGAGGTGGCCTTCCTGAGGGGGACTGCTTCCAGGTACTGTGTGGTGTAGTCCACAGTTACTAGGATGTGTTCATGCCCTGAGCCTGACTTTTGGAAATGGTCTCATGATGTTCATCCCACTCTAAGGTCACCCTGATGATTGGCAGTGGAACGAGTGGACTGGGGAAGAGTTTCCTGGGTGAAGTTAGCTGGCAGTTAAGGCAAGCCTGGCAGAACCTGTTCACCTCAGCCTCTAGGCCGAGCCAGTCTTTTGGTTTGCTTGATGTATACAGCGTATACACCTGCCAGCGTATAGGAGTGAGCCAACTCCAGGATCATCTCCATCTTTGCCTTTGAAAATACCAGCAGCCTTTTCCTTCCCCCTCCGCTGGGCAACACTGTAAAGTGGAGAGAATGAGAAGCAGGATGAACATCTTGATGAATGGACTTGTCCACAGCAGTGTTTCAAATCGTAGAATTGAATTCCATACTGACAGCTAGCAGGTATACTTTGAACAACTTACAGCCTTACAGCAACTTCCTCTTCAAGAATGAGGAAACTACAAGACTACAACAGAGTTAAGTGAACAGACATCACACATAGTATGCAAATGCTTAAGCCACATCTCTACAAGTGACTGTGTAACACTAACAGCATCTAGACTGGCTAACATCAGAGTTTTGCTCATAATAAACTCAGAATTTACCCCTGGCATTTTTAAAAAGTTGTTCTTTTCCAAATCCATTTCCATTTTCAAAGATAAACTCAGCATGAAATGGAAGTGTGTCCTTTTTTCCTCTACCATGATGTACATCTACTTGAAAAGTCCTGAAATGAGAAAACTGGAAACCAATTGCATCATGGGAAGGTGGGTGTTGCTAAAAATGAAAACAGACAAATAGATAAACGAGAAAAAACGAGGCAATCTGTGATAGCCCTAAAGGCATTCCATTTGACTAGAGGTATAAAAAAATCATTTTGATGAGGGAGAGAAGGCTATAGTGGCATAGTGGGTAGCACAATCACCTCACAGCAAGAAGTTCGCTGATTTGAGCCTCAGCTGGGTAAGTTGACATTTCGTGTGGAGTTTGTATCCTCTCCCCGTGTTCGTGTGGGTTTCCTCTGGGTGCTCCGGTTTACCCCACAGTCCAAAGACATGCTCTATAGGTTAATTGAACAGGCTAAATGGGTGTTTTCCCAAACTGTTTCCCAACGATGGGTTGTGGCTGGAAGGGCATCCACTACGTAAAACATATGCTGGATAAGTTAGTGGTTCATTCCGCTGTCCAAGGGCAAATTAATTTTTACAAAATTTTTAAAAAGTGCACAGATACATTAATTCAATTCAATTCAATTCAGTTTTACTTGTATAGCGCTTTTACAATGTAGATTGTGTCAAAGCAGCTTCACATAAATGGTCATAGTAACTGGATCAGGGTAGTTCAGTTTTTAGTAATTAAGTTCAGTTCAGTTTAGCTCAGTTCAGTGTGGTTTGAAGTCATTATTGAGAGTCCAACACTGAAGAGCAAATTCATTGATGAGTAGCTTTTCATATCCTGAACCAGCCAGTGGCGACAGCGGAGATGGAAAAAAAACTTCACCAATAGGAGAGTGAAGAAAAAAAAACTTGAGAGAACCAAACTCAGATCGGCACGACTATTTTAATTTCTCCGCTGGTCAAAAGTCTTGTGCAGACCTGCAGTCTCAGCAGTGGAGGCTGGAAGCTGGCCTCAGCGAAGACTCATCTGTCCCTAGGCGCCACTGGAATCAAGCTCATACTCTCCACTCCCCATGACCAACAGCGCAGCAGCAGCTCAGGATACGGCCTGGTCCCGGATATGGACACCTTGGGATCATCTCGTTGCTGGTCTTGGGCCCAATCAGTGACTCCGCATAATCTGAGGACCTCGGGATGAGTATCCCCAGGTGGAAATGGAGAATAAAGAGAATAATTAGCGTAGCTGCTGTTCATAGTGTTATATAAACAAGATGTAGAAACTTGTATGGAAACCCGCTAAGTGATGCATTGAGTGTATGCTTTACTAAACAGATAGGTCTTTAATCTAGTTTTGAACTGAGAGAGTGTGTCAGAGCCTCGGACATTATCAGGAAGGCTATTCCAGAGTGTAGGAGCCATAAAGGAGAAGGCTCTACCTCCCTTACTTGACTTTGCTATTTTAGGTACTACCAGAAATAATATAATTAATCTTTTCTCTTGTTCCCTCGGGAGAATTTCCACAGCCATTTTAAAGTGTGTTTCACTTCATCAGGTGAACAAGGGAGTGATTTGGCTTCATGTGTCCTCTCCAGCACCTATGTGTCCTTGTTTCAACAACTTTTAAATATTCATCACATGAATCATAACATTTAAAACAAAAATATGATCTGCACCTGTGTGTGTGTGCAATTGACAGAGAACAGATTGTTAACAGCTGTAGTAGGTAATCAGAGTCTGAATTAGCCATTAAACATCGTTGTGGCGAGGGGGCGTGGCCGAGAGCCGTGGGAACGGAGTGAGGCCACCGCGTAAGTGGATACACCTGCAGTGCGCACCTGCCTCGAATCCCACGGAAGGAGCTCTGGAATATACAAGGAGGAACGATGGCAGAGGAAGCCAAGAGAGGACCGGCCATATTTTACTTTTGCTTTCAGTTTGACGGCAGTCTCCGTGAGGAGCTGCCATCCGTTTGTTTTGGTTTAGACGGCAGCCTCCGAGAGGAGCTGCCGTCACTGTTATTAATAAATCATTTAAAACTGCGTCGGTTCTCCGCCTCCTTCCCGGCGGCCAAAGGGCTGTGAACATTATTACAATCGTATACACCCACTTTATTAGGTACACTAGTAGTTAGGTTGTTACTAGTACCGGGTTCGACCCCTTTTTTCTTTAGATCTGCCTTAATCTTTCGTGGCATAAATTTAACAAGGTACTGGAAATATTCCTCAAAGATTTTGGTCCATATTGACATGATAGCATCACACACTTGCTGCAGATTTGTCGGCTGCACATCTATGATGCAAATTTCCTGTCCCACCACATCCCAAAGGTGCTTTATTGAACTGAGATCTGGTGACTGTGGAGGTCATTTGAGTACAGTGAACTCATTGTCATGTTAAAGAAACCAATCTGAGATGATTCGAGCTTTATGACATGGTGCGTTATCTTACTGGAATTAGCCATCAGAAGATGGGTAGAATGGGGTCATAAAGAGATGTAAGAGGTCAGCAACAATACTCAGGTAGGCATTGACATGGTGTTTAATTGGTACTACTGGGCCCAAAGTATGCCAAAAAATATCCCTACACCATTACACCACCATCACCAGCCTGAACTGTTGATACAAGAATGGATCTATTCTTTCATGTTGTTGATGCCAAATTCTTACTCTACCATCCAAATGTTGCAGCAGAAATCGTGATTTATTAAACCAGGCAACACTTTTCCTTGTCCAATTTTGGTGAGCCTGTGTAAATTGTAGCCTCAGCTTCCTGTTCTTAGCTGACATAAGTGGCACCCGGTGTAGTCTTTTGCTGCTGTAGCCCATCTGCCTCAAGGTTAAACATGTTATGAATTCAGAGATGCTCTTTTGCATACCTCGTTTGTAACGAGTGGTTATTTGAGTTACTGTTGTTTTTCTATTAGCTCAAACCAGTCTGTCCATTCTCCTCTGGCATCAACTAGGCATTTGCACCCACAGAACTGCTGCTCACTGGATATTTTCTCTTTTTCAGACCATTTTCTGTTAACCCCCAGTATTAACGCATATAATCATGTACACATGACTGTGTTTGTGAAACTGTATTTTTATAGCAGTTTTATCTGTATGTTTTGAGCTACTTAAATTCATAACTGCTAGATACACAGCTGCATAGTGTACATATGCAACTGTAAGAGGATATTAAAGTTTAATCGCACAACAGGAGTTGCAGGGGGATAGCTGAATAACAAAAGTCAAACAAAACAATAACAAAAGTCAAGGAAATGACAAACTGTGGGCCAAAAAACAACGATTTCCTCATTCTAATGTAAATCCCATGAGTGTGTAAGACAACTGAAAGACAAACAGGCCAAACAGGAAAAAAAAATGTCATACCGTTTGATTACCAAAAATGTTTCCTTGAGCGAATCCTAGTAAAGGATACTTTTTCCCCAAAGTTTATCAAAGTTTGTATTTTTCTATGTAACTTATTTTGAAAATAGGACACATTTTAATGAAGCTAGAAGCAGTTCTGTGAAAACAGAAATCACAAAAAATGTTTTGTAAAGTTTCAAATATTGATATTTTTCCTGCAAAAACACATGGATTCGTTACAAGGCACTTTAATTTACCACTTGCTATCTGAAGCATATATGAAGCATTTTTAAATCCCTCCAGCATTTAATTATTGTTTGGGAAGGCACATATACAGTATTTGGAACACGTGTTTAACAAAAAATTTGTCTCTATAAGATGACCCTCTCTATACCAGTATACACACAAAGTCAAAAGGTTTAAGACTATACAAGAGTAAACAATAAAATGTGTGTATGTTTAAATAAGTATAGCATACAGATCATGGTGATTACATTTTTAAATTGTCCTCTTTTAAACTTCTGGGCACTCATTGCAACTAAATTCATTAACAATTCTCATTATATTATAAGTGGAATATTTCAGTGTTCCACTGTTTCTTTGCAGATATTTTGGGTTTAAGTCATTAATGCATGCAATGTTTCTGAACAGTTGTCACAATCACCAGCGACCTAGTCAGATTACTGGAGAGCTACAAATCTGACACCAAAGGAACTACAAATCCTGTCATGCACCACAAACTCACACCTATTCTGGTTCTTCTTAAATGGACCATATATATGGCACACAAACACGCAGGCTGCGTCCAAAATCGCATGCTTTCATTCTATATAGTACGCTAAAATCAGTATGTGAGCTGAGTAGTATGTCTGAATTCATAGAATTCGAAAAACAGTATGCGAGTACCCGGATGACTTACTACTTCCAGCAAGATTCTGAAGTGCACATCAAATGGACGCTAAGCTATCCCATGCTGCACCGTGAGAGAATTTATGAAGGAGCGACACAACTGACGTGTGTAGGTCACATGATCATGACAGAATGGTGGATGTAGTACGCCCGAGTTTTATTTATACTACTCACATTCATACTGTATACTACTACCAGTACTTTTCTAACGACCGAGTAGTACGTTTAAAGTCAATTGCAGTACCTAATGAATATGCGGTTTCGGATGCAGCCACAGACTAAGTCTTGTTCAACTGTAACTTTAAGAAGGGTTATTCCATTGTCTTGCCTTAACGTGGTTCCTGACCGTCGCCTTGTTTATTGTTTTTATGCTGTTTGCTGCTTTACCGATCTTTTCGACTGTGACCCTGACTATTCTTTTGGATTACATGCATGCATCTGTTTGTTCCGGCCTGACTAAGCATTCAATAAACTGCATGTGGATCCTCAACTCAATTGTCTAGTGTCCTTCTGTTACAACAGTAGAGATAGTGTCACATGTGTGCTACTGGAATGACAAGGGAAAAACAAAGTAGATCAAAACAAACTTAACGAACTACAGAAAATCACACACATCCAAACATCAGGGAAGAGGGTATGCAACTATATAAAGGCTATATGCCGAACCTACTATTTGCACAGGACATAAAAATTAATTGGCCTTTAAGACATCTCACCTCAGGATTTGTGTAAGTTCACGACCTTTCAAGTTACTTCTCTTCCATTCTTGATTTTACCACATCAAAATTGAAAAAGAAACCATAGCAGTGTCAAATGTCAATATCAGTACAGAACAACAAGAGTAAGCATTTCAATTAATAGTGGTAATAAAGGTTTAAGAAATGCTACTCTCTTCATCTGCTGTGTTTGAAATTATTTGTTGTGCAAGTAATTGATGAGGTGTATGTCTTGTTTCTGTTTTTCCTAGTTTGCTTTGTGGTTGGAGGGCTAAAACTTGGTTGCTATTTAACCTCATAGGTTACGACATTACCAAGAGAAGCGAGAGCGGGGATCAAAAGTTAAAAAACGATTTTACAACACTTTGGTTAAAAAAAAATCTATTTTGCATATTTTAATGAATTTTTATTATAAAGAATATTTAATAAAAATTTATTAAAAAACAGCAAAATAGTTTTTGAGAAATACAAATTATAACCAAAGTATAACCAGCTGGACATCAGCTACGTGTGAACTGAATCTAGTGAAAATTCAGTGATTTACAGTAAAACTATTAAATATTTTTCATTAAAAAATTATTTTAAAAATATGCAAAATATATTTTTTAAACCAAGTGTTGTAGTATAACTAGTAGGACAGCACTGACATGTGAATCTAATTTGGTGAAAATACAGTAATTTACAGTACAATTATTAAATATCTTTCATTAAAAAAATCATTTAAAAATATGCAAAATAGTTAAAGAAAAAACTAAGTGTTGTAGTATAACCAGCAGGAAAGCAGTGATTTGTAAACTGAATTAAGTGAAAATACAGTAATTTACAGTAATGGTATTTAATATTTTTCGTAATAAAAAAAATCACACAAATAATGCAAAATAGTTGTTTTTTTCTTTTTTTAGAAAAATAAGTGCTGTACAGGGTGGGTCCTTTATATGGATGCACCTTAATAAACCTTATTGAGAATTTCACAAGAAAAACAATGGTGTGCTTGGTTTTAACGTAACTTTATTCTTTCATGAGTTATTTACAAGCGCCTCACATATACTAATGTGCCACAAACAGGATGTTAATATCACTAACCATTCCAATTTTATTATGGTGTCTCCATATAAATGGCCCACCCTGTAGTATAACCGGCAGCTCAGCAGTGACATGTGACATGAATTTGGTAAGAACACAATAATTTACAGTTAGTAAGTAAGTTTCATTATAAAAAAATCATTAAAAATATGCAAAATACATTGATACAATACAATACAGAAACATTGATGAAAGTGAAATGTAATGAAAATGCACTTTAATAGCCTATTTTTTTTTTTGGAAAAATAAAGGACAAATGTTTGTGGTTAACATTAAGGTTATCTTAAGATATGTTTAAAATAAATGAGATTAAGCCAGTAAATCTAGCAAATATTGTTGTGTTACTCTTGACCCACCAATGTGTTAATTTCGTCCCTGCTGACGGCGTCAAAAGTAACAATGCGCAACTTTTGTTTAAAGTGAAGATATATTGGAGTTTTTCTTGCAACAAAATACCACCTGATTCTGACAGACCATTGTTGTGAATTAGTAACCATAGCAAAAAGTTTCTGCTAAAACGTTTTTTAAAATTAGGTTTTAATGAAATATGTTATTTTCGTCTCCCATAATCAAGTAATTTTTTTTTAATTTTTTTTACAGAATGAGCTACTGTAAATAATTAATGTCATTTGAAGTGCAAATTAATTAAATTAAAGTAACTTAAATTTAAATGAAGCATAAACAAATTGTGTGATTTAATGAAGCATATATTTTTTATTATAAAAATGCTAAATCTCCACCTCGATGTCAGTGCATCATTTACTAAGATTAATAAATGCTGAACAAGTATTATTTGTTAATGTTGGTAAATATATTAACCAACAGTATATAATGAAACTTTATTGTTGAAACCATTATTGTTTTTTTGTTTGTAAATCCAAGGAATCATCTTTGAATATTTTTTTCAGTGTGGTTGACTTTTACTTATTGACTTTAACAAGTAGCTTAATTATTTATTATTCGTCAACAAAGCATTGAAAACCACGCAACCACCAGCATATACTGAAATCGGGTGTCCTCACCAGCTACACGGTTCCAAAACACAGCTTGAGATTTTCCCTGCATTGCACTTAAAATTATGATTTTGTGTTATTATGTATTTGGTTACACTTTACCATAAGGTTTCGTTCATTACTGTTAGTTAACGTAAGCTATTTAAGTACATGAACAAATAATACTTCATTATGCGTTATTAAAATTCTAATTCATGCTTGTTAAAATTAATTAATGCAGCGTCAGTTACTAACCATGCTAATTTAATACTAACATTAACAAAGGCGAATACACATTGTAAAAAATGTGTTACCTAACATTGATGCAACCTTGTTCCCATTTATTATTGTTCGAACCTTTTAATTTGTTTATTTGTGGGAAACATTTTCAAGTGTTTACGCTTAGAATATATTAAAATAGAAGCTTTGTTTAATCAATTACAAAATGCTTTCAAAATACATACATTTTGCGATTTTCTTGTTTAATAAAAGGTCCAAGATTTCTTTAAAGTCTAAAAATATCCTCTCGTTCTCGTGCATATGTGTGTCGTCACACTCCTATCATAGCAGAAATCGCCACACCTCCCCACTCATACCATAAAAAGGGTCCTCAGCTATCCAAAACTATTACGCAGCTGTCTGAGGTGTCCAACAAGGGCAGAGGCAACAGAAACGATGTCTCAGGTTACTCAGTCTTTCTCCCGCAAGAGCGTCTCAAGCTCTCGTCCGTTCTCTTCACAGTCCGTTTACGCAGGTGCTGGAGGCAGCGTGCGCGTCTCTTACGCACAGAGCTCCAGGGACGGTTTCGACATGTCCAGCGCTCTCGCCGAGGGCGACAATGGCTTCGAGAAGACCACTATGCAAAACCTTAACGACCGTCTGGCCAGTTACCTGGAGAAGGTGCGCTCCCTGGAGAAAGCTAACGCGCAGCTGGAGCGCCAGATCCGGGAGTGGTACGATAAGAGGACCCCAGTTTCCAGAGACTACAGCCACTATTATGTCACCATTGAAGATCTGCGCAAGAAAGTAAGTGATTATATATTTACAGATGGTTTGTATCATTATTTAAATAAAGACATTTTACTAAATAAAATAACTACATTCTCTTTTAACCCAGAATAAACCAAAACTAAAGATTGAACAAATAACAATTGTTAATATTTATAGCCGCTACATGCCTATATAAATCACTTTATTGTTTCCCCGTTATTTAAAAAGTGCGTTATAAAGAAAATCTGGGTAAGGCATTGACAAATAAGTGTTCAGTTTATGGAAATGGCCACACAGATGAGCTTAAGACACTTTCCTCGTTCTTATGTAAATTAGGCGAGTGTAAATCCCGGCCAAAACATTCCATATAGCGTGAGCCTTAAACATTGTTTCCTTGTTCTGGTTTAAATTCCACAAGTGTAAAACAGCCCTTTCATACTGTTATGTTGTACATGTGGGGCTCTAGAGAAAGAGAATGTGTCTTTACAGCACAATGCATTCTGGGTATTTAACAGAATGGGACGAGGAAGCCCGATTCATCTCTGTTGACATTGTACAATACACTCATCAGCAATAAACCTAAAGCTGTTGCACTACAAGTAATGAAGAAAACAGAGATCAGAGCAGGTCATGGTGAGCGATTGCAAAATGTTTGGTTTATCACAATAAGTTGTATCTGAGTCTAAATTCTTCATCTGTTTGTCTTCAGATCTCCCTTGCCAGCCAGGACAATGCCAGAATCATCCTTCAGATTGATAATGCCAATTTGTCAGCTGAGGACTTCAGAGTCAAGTTAGTACAACAAACAATGCATTTCAAAACCTTTCTAAGGAATTCTCTTCTATGAGGTCCTAGATTGCCATTCTAACCATTGATATTCTTGTGCTTTTCAGGTATGAGAATGAATTGGCTCTGCGTCTGTCAGTGGAGGCCGATATTGCTGGCCTGAGGAAGGTTCTGGACGATCTCACCATGACTCGCTCTGATCTTGAGATGCAGATCGAGGGTCTGAAGGAAGAACTCGTGTACCTGAAGAAGAACCATGCAGAGGTGAGATCAAACAAATGTTTTATGGCCCTCCAGGCTGGGCAAACCCGGTGGAATTTACTTAGAAATCAACCAGACCAGTAATCTTCTCCAATCAAGTGTGATTTTAGACACTATTAGCGACACTAATTAATCATGACCTAAAGTCTTGGAGTTCTTTGTATCAGCGGTCTGAGAACTCCAAGTAAGCAGCCATCATCATGTATGTATGTGAAGTTACATCTTTATTACAAAAACATGCAACAACAATCTAAAACAAAAAAATAATAACTCGCCATTATATAGAGATGTTGGTTTCCCACTTGCATTATAAAAAGCATTATAAATACGTTGCTAAGCAACGCAAACAGACGGCAATTGCGAAGTGTTTGTATCTGGTTTATACCCTCATAGAAAACATTCATTCATTCATTCATTTTCTTGTCGGCTTAGTCCCTTTATTAATCAGGGGTCGCCACAGCGGAATGAACCACCAACTTATCCAGCAAGTTTTTACGCAGCAGATGCCCTTCCAGCCGCAACCCATCTCTGGGAAATATCCACACACACACACTCATACACTATGGACAATTTAGCCTACCCAATTCACCTGTACTGCATGTCTTTGGACTGTGGGGGAAACCGGAGCACCTGGAGGAAACCCATGCGAACACAGGGAGAACATGCAAACTCCACACAGAAACGCCAACTGAGCCGAGGCTCGAACCAGCGACCTTCTGGCTGTGAGGCAACAGCACTATTTACTGCGCCACTGCTTCGCCTCTCATAAAAAACAAAATGTTAGAATTCAAGAATTCAAGTTGGGTTTGTCCAGTCTGCAATGTGCACAGATATGGATATTGGTTCTTACACAGCTATTCCACAATACAGTGGGATCTCATATAACGTAATTTAAGAACAATAAATTACGTTATATGAGATCCCACTGTATTGTGGAATAGCTATGTAAGAACCAATATGCTGGCAGGAATAAACTAGACCAGGGGTTCCCAAACTTTTTAGCCTGCGACCCCCAAAAGAACAATGCTCACGACCCCCAATTTTTTTCAATGTATATCAGTGCTGTAAATGTGCCAGAAAGATTAACCTGGTGTTATAAAATCAATCTGCTGCATCCGACGCTATTGCTGTGTCTTTAATTTAATGTAATTATCACAGGGGTCGCAATCCAATAGAACTAGTAACTATAAGCTACTATTGTAACTAAATACAGTAGTATATAGTAACTATAAACAACTATTTTTTTTCCTTTTCAGTAGGTTATGGATAAAATATGGTCATTCTTATGGTTTAATAAAAAGATTTTTGGAAATCACCATGTGACCCCCTCCTTCATTGTCCCGCGACATCTCGGGGGGGTCCCAACCCCCACTTTGAGAACTGAACTAGACCATGATTGTGGTTTTGTGGACTCCTGCTTGGTAGAAACATCAAAGTATAAAGGTGTGAAATAAAAAATCCAGTCAGTCATTGCAAAAGGAGTCTGTTCTACTGGGAATTTCAGATGACAGCTAAAAAGTTCCTTACACAGATTTCACTTATTTTCAAGTAAAATCAAGTAGCGTTCAGTGGAGCAACCTTCCAACTGAGCAATTTTATTTTGACAATAATGTTTTCAGAACAAATGATTCCCCATAAGCTACCATCACATAAGCTAACAGATATATTGTTGTTCTGTAGGAACTTGCAGCTCTTCGCGCTCAAATGACTTCCAGCAGTGTAAATGTAGAGGTTGACGCTGCACCTCAGCAAGACCTGGCCCGCATCATGGAGGAGATGCGACAGCAGTATGAAGGCATCACAGAGAAAAACAAGCGTGAAATGGAGGCCTGGTACAAGGGCAAAGTAAGTATTTCTACAGTACATCAATGGCTAAACCATACAAAGTCAGCTAAATGCTAACCTCAAACTCTTTCTTCACAGTTCGACGAACTAAACAAGCAAGTATCCACCCAACAAGAAGACCTCTCAATGTCACGTAATGAAATCAACGAACTCGGGAGAACATTGCAGGCTCTGGAGATCGAACTACAGTCACAGCTTAGCCTGGTAAAAGTTCTTAGCATTATGTAAATAATAATAATTAAAAAACTAATTTCTTCTACCACTAGGGGGAGCATCATTTAATATAATTCTCAAATTTAATAGGCAGCCCTAGTATTGCTGACTGAAAAACTTTCTTGCAATTTTCTCTGAACAGAAATCAGCTCTGGAGGGCACACTGGGAGAGACAGAGTCACGGTACAGCATTCAGCTCAACCAACTGCAGGCTGTCATTAATAGTCTGGAGCAGGAGCTCACTCAGATGCGCATGGACATCGAAAGACAGGCCAGCGAATACAAACTGCTGCTGGACATCAAGACCAGACTAGAGATGGAGATCGCAGAGTACAGGAGACTTCTGGATGGAGAGGATATTCAGTAAGATCAGTTTTACAAACAAATAAAACAAATGATTGTAGAATTGTACACATATATTTAACTACTATTTCCCTTTTTTTGTTTACAGGAGACAGACTGTCAAAGTAGTCGAGGTTGTAGCTCCCCCCCAAGCGTAAGTATTTTTTTGCAAATTTTACAAACACCAAAATAGAATTTATAAATGTGACATAAATTAACTTACTTTTTTGTCCTCTCCAGCTGATCCTGTTGTGACCAAGCGCGTTCACACAGTAATCGAAGAGGTGGTTGATGGTAAAGGGGTCTCTCGCACAGAAAATGTCGACGTCGAGGTCATGAAGAAGTAAAAATGGTGCCAAATGACATCCACAAAGTCGTCATGAATTTTACCCCAAACAGCTGATTAAATTATCATTGTTCAACACCTCATGTGAAAAGCTAAGACAAATAAAAAGACGCTGCGAAATCAAATGTATTTGTTCTTTCATTCTTCCAAGTCAATATTTGTCACTTACAACACTGAAATTGAGTTTGAGCTGTATTACATTTGATTTGACGCTCGTCACAACTACTAAAATACAAAAAAACAAAGCTTGTTGAAGAACAATTTAAAAATGAAAGTCAGTAGGAAATAAAACAGTGAGTACAAAAGACAAACCCGCTCTCTTACAGACAGACCAACAAACTTAAATATACAAAAACATACAATTTCTTCCATTTACGCTTTAAAAATAACACAAATAAGCAGTTATCTTTTCAGAACACTTTTAATATATAACATTGTATTTACAAATATTTCACATATGACACTATGTAGTTAAGAGCCCCCCCATAGGTGTCCGTATTTGACAAAATGTTCAACATAAATAATTCAACAGCATATTTTTTTCCCCATCACACAATTACAGTATAAACTCTACAGTAGCACAGCTGACTACCACAGTCAGTTGCAAAGTGCTGTCCTTTTTTTTTTTCGTTCGTTTTTTTTCTCATCGAATACAAAAATACCACCACTTCCGACGCAATGTCGGCAGTAAATGTCTAGCTGCTGCGCTAAAACGACGTACACTGAAGCAAAATCGGCTCACATTCAAAACGGTGGGCAGGATTGGTCCTTGACGCCAAATCGTTTGCGCAATGGCACCACAAAAACATTGTACAGGGGGGAAATGTTTGTAAAAATAACAACTAAGGTCACATTAAAACCATTTCGCTCCATAATTCATACCTATCAGATGCGGAAAAATCACATTCGCGAACAAAAATAAACGTGTTAAATTTATTGATCGTTAGCAGTTGTTAAACTTCGTCTTTCTGTGAATTGAACGTTAAATCGGCCAATGAGTTCATAAATGCCATCGTCTCTACATCCACAGCAAATACTAATGAACTATGACCACCTAATGTGTATATTGCCGTTACCGGTTAATAGCTATTAGCTATCGGTTAATAGCTACCCGATAACTAGTTAAGACGCGACATGGATAAGCATAACCAATGATTAGCCCACTTTTAGTGAACCAGATTGTTTAACTCAACGAAAAACGCAAAATTATTCATATTAAGGGGGAGCAACTTAAATAAATTTTTGTTTATCACAATCTTGGAAAAATATTTTTATTTTAATTATGGATAAGGATGCTAAGCTAATTCGTATGTTAAATTTATATCTTCGTAGCCATTTAATTAAATTCACAGCTTTAATTTCGAAACAAAATGCTTCTACGTTTCGGCAAATGTGGATCTGAGAGCAGAACAGCTGCCTGATGCATATTTATCCATACAAATGTCAGGCGTTTTTATGTACGACATGTAGCCGTTTAATAAATAGCGATTAGCCATAGCTATTCGCCAATTGGTTTTAGAGGCAAACAGCTGTGAAAATTGGCAGCGAGAAATATCTTCACCATGGCTCATTTTTAACATAGCTGGTGGCCTTTTTTATTATTTTACTACATGAGAACCGTTGTACCGTCAAAATCATATCCGATAACAAATAACGGAATTACTTTTACAAAAAGGTGAAAGTACGTTACAAAAAATTGCCAAAGTAATGTGTTAAAACCTTTATTGGCTGACTGCTTTGTTTAACAATAATAAAAAAAAACAACGTTAACAGTTTAAACGTGTTTGATACGTAAACATTAAAGTGATTACAGTCACAGTCAGGAAAAGGAAAGAGAAATGGGGCGAGCACCCGTTGCTTTTACGTCCGCTGTTAAAATGAAACAAATAAATAACTAATAAAATGTCAAATGCAGTCGTTAGTTGGTTAAATCTGACATGGACTGTGGCTCATTTTAGCTTTTGGCACAAAAGCGAAAAGCAAATTTTGTTCTCTAACCCAAATAATTAACATTATTAACAGTACCTATTAATCAGTAACCTGATACTTAAAAAAAAAAAATCCCCTTAAGTCATTGTTTGTCGCTGTAAAGTGCAATAGTGCTTTTTCGTCTGTATTCTAGCTTGCAGGCGGTCATTTCCACTGCCTTCCAGCAGGGGGGCGACAGCGAGCTGAGTGCAGGTCTCACTGGCAGTAGTTGCAAATCGCAGAAAAGCCTCAGAAACGCTGCGTCTGGTGATCACTCTTCTTTTTCAACCGGAAGCTCAGTCTCGAATGGTTTTACAATCTCCTCATCGTAAACTTTAAGAATCGCTTCGCAAACAAAGCGGTACTGGCTCTGAAGAAAAATAAACATACAAAGACAACAAATGTGCACATTAATAAAAATACAGTCACGTAAAATAGAGATTAGATTAGAAAGATGTGTTAAATTATTGAGTCGCTTAAAGTTCAGTAGCTACTAAATTAATCAAAGTTTACGAGGATCTTCGCATTCAATTTACAAAATAAATAATGACTTCGTTGAATAAACATCAAAATAACTAGACTTTGTATTAATATTGTATTATTACATAAAATCTTTGATATTATGAATGTATAAATTGATGACTCGGTATTAAGAGCAATATAAAAAAAAATATATGCTAAAAATAAAACAACACTATTGTCTGACACAATTCGATTAACTAGTTTCACCATATCGTGTCTTTTTTTTACATTTTTTGGGCAGTTTTCCACAACAAAGTTTGCCAGAATTATTGAGTTGTTGTACTGATATTTCTAAATATTGTTTGACAATGACTGGACTATAAATAAACTAAACTATATTTATGCATAACGAGTCATTCACTGTTATCAAATTGTGTTGTTTTGCTTCAAAAATAGCAATATTTATCAATTGTGATTAATATATATACAGTTGAAGTCAGAATTATTAACCCCCCTGAATTACTAGCCCCGTTTAGTTTTTTCCTCAGTTTCTGTTTAACTGAGAGAAGATTTTTTCAACACATTTCTAATCATAATAGTTTTAATATCTCATTTCTAATGACTGATTTATTTTATCTTTGCCATGATGACAGGACATAATATTTTACTAGATATTTTTCAAGACACTTCTATACAGCTTAAAGTGACGCTTAACTAGGTTAATTAGGTTAACTAGGCAGGTTAGGGTAATGAGGCAAGTTATTGTTTAAAGATGGTTTGTTCTGTAGACTATCGAAAAATATTTAGCTTAAAGGAGCTAATATTTTTGTCCTTAAAATAAAAAAAAATAAATAAATAAAAAATTTAAAACTGCTTTCATTTTAGCCAAAATAAAACAAATAAAACTTTCTCCAGAAGAAAAAATATTACCAGATATACTGTGAAAATGTCCTTGCCCTGTTAAAAATCATTTGGGAAATATTTAAAAAAGCAAACAAAAAGTTTTGTAAAAAGTAAAGTGGGGTGCATGTGCCGTGGGTAAAAGATATGTTTCAGTCTGGCTACCACCGCAAGTATATTTCAAACCTGTGGGAAGCACTGAAATATGTTGTGTTTTTGCTTGTTTTTGTGTGTGTGTGTGTATATGTATGTATAAAATATATATCAATACAATCCATAACTCTTTCAATGAACACAATTAGCCAGTTTTGTGCAACCTATGCTTATTTTTGAATCACAACACCAGGAATTGACTAATATTTAGACTAACAAAATGCTGATGTTAATAAAATTTGTTTGATACAATGACTCCGATATGGACTTCAATGATTTATGTCAGTCAACCAGAAAAAAACCTGAATTAACCATTATTAAGAAACAAGTCACACCAAGTCAACTATGGTAGATTTGTTTTGAACTAAAATATCCGCCAAATGCATAAAAGCAAATCGGTATCATACACCAACATGGCCACTTCCTGTCTTAGGCCCCGTTTACACTAGTGCATTTTAGTTTAAAAACGCATAAGTTTTGCTACGGTTACGCCATCCGTCCACACTACGCCGGGGTTCTCGAGCGCCGAAAACTGAGCTTTTTGAAAATGCTGGAGAGGCCGTTTTCATTCTAAAACGCTGCTGCTCCGTCTCAGTGTGGATGGGGAAAGACGGAGACATCTGAAAACGGAGGCGGGGCTGCAAACGTTCGCCTATCTGATTGGGGTTTTTCCTCAATATTAAGTAGCCCACACACACAGTTCAGTCTCGCATCCTCTTCTTGTAAGTTAAGACTTCGCAAGTTTGATCAAGGCTGCAGTCTCCCCCTTCTCAGTTTGATATGGAAAACATACCGAGGACACGCGTAAATCTTCAAAGGGAACAGTGTACTTTATAACTTCATTCACATCACAACTGCCTCCTTTCAATTTCAGTGAAAATACGAAACGCACCCTCTCTTTTGCTGAATATCAGTTTTAATAATCAACAATTATAAAAGTATAACATACAATAAGTTTATACATTGTAGGAAATAAAGGCAAGCGATCAGTCAATGTACCTGGATTAATCATTAACTTATCTTTGCACTTAACCAAAACATGTTACCCGTGAACAAGTAACTTAATAGATTCCAATGACCAAAGTCAGGGAATTGGCCTATGTCGTTAGATAAAGACAACAACATGAATGAAATATCACGTTTAGCAAATATAGTGAGATTAGATCCAGTGGGGGATGCGTGATGAGCAGTCCGACAAGCAGAGCTCTCATGTGGGTAGAAATGCTGGAGCGCTTGCCCGAGAGTGTGTGTGGTCACGTGATGTGCGTTTTCAGCGTTTTGGTGTGGACGGAGAGCAGTTCAGAAACGCTGGGTAAAACGCGAGTGTGGACGCGGATCGTTTTCATTCTACAACGCCGTTTTAAAACTAAAACGCACTAGTGTAAACGGGGCCTTAGTGGGTGAACTACTCACCGGAGTCTGGATCATCATGGCCCGCTGGTCTCTCATGGTTCTGACGATGTCCAGCGGATACACTGACTGACCGCCTTCTATTAAACACATCGCTGTCTCCATTGTGATCAGCACCCCAGTGCGGCCAATCCCAGCACTGAAAGAGAAAGGGGTGGGGTTAATGTAGGGGTGGAGTCAGTGAAAAAGCCAATGGGAGGAAACAGCAAAGAGTGAAATCAGTGAAAGAGTCAATGAAAGGAGTCAAAGAGGTGGAGTCAGTGAAGGGGGACAATAAAAGGGTGGAGTCAGTGAAGAAGCCAATGGGAGGGAACAACAAAGAGTGGACTCGGTGAAGGAGTCAATGAAAGGCGTCAAAGGGGTAGAGTCAGTGAAGGAAGTCAACAAAGAGGCGGAGTCAGTGATGAAGTCAATACAGCGAATAAATGAAGGGGTGGAATAAAAAAGGAGAGTCAACTAAGGGGTGGAGTAAATGAAGGGAATTGCCGAAGGGCTGGAGTCAGTAAGGAGAGTCAACAAAAGGGAAGATTCAGTAAAGAAGCCAATAAAGAGAAACAACCAAAGAGTAAGGTCAGCAAAGGAGTCAAAGAAAGAAGTCAAAGAGGCAGAGTCAATGAAGGGAGACAACAAAGGGGTGGAGTCGGTGAAGAACTCAAAACAGGGAATTAATGAATGGGTGGAGTCAGAAAGGAGTCAATAAAGGGGTGGAGTCAGTGAAGGAGTCAATAAAAGGGTGGTGTCAGTGAAGGAGTCAATAAAGGGGTGGAGTCAGTGAAGGAGTCAATAAAGGGGTGGTGTCAGTGAAGGAGTCAATAAAGGGGTGATGTCAGTGAAGGAGTCAATAAAGAGGTGGTGTTAGTGAAGGAGTCAATAAAGGGGTGGAGTCAGTGTAGGAATCAATAAAGCGGTGGTGTCAGTGAAGTAGTCAATAAAGGGGTGGAGTCAGTGAAGGAGTCAATAAAGGGGTGGTGTCAGTGAAGGAGTCAATAAAGGGGTGGAGTCAGTGAAGGAGTCAATAAAGAGGTGGTGTTAGTGAAGGAGTCAATAAAGGGGTGGAGTCAGTGAAGGAATCAATAAAGGGGTGAAGTCAGAGAAGGAATCAATAAAGGGGTGGTGTCAGTGAAGGAGTCAATAAAGGGGTGGAGTCAGTGAAGGAGTCAATAAAGGGGTGGTGTCAGTGAAGGAGTCAATAAAGGGGTGGAGTCAGTGAAGGAGTCAATAAAGGGGTGGTTTCAGTGAAGGAATCAATAAAGGGGTGTAGTCAGTGAAGGAATCAATAAAGGGGTGGTGTCAGTGAAGGAGTCAATAAAGGGGTGGAGTCAGTGAAGGAGTCAATAAAGGGGTGGAGTCAGTGAAGGAGTCAATAAAGGGGTGGTGTCAGTGAAGGAGTCAATAAAGGGGTGGAGTAAGTGAAGGAGTCAATAAAGGGGTGGTGTCAGTGAAGGAGTCAATAAAGGGGTGGAGTCAGAGAAGGAATCAGTAAAGGGGTGATGTCAGTGAAGGAGTCAATAAAGAGGTGGTGTCAGTGAAGGAGTCAATAAAGGGGTGGAGTAAGTGAAGGAGTCAATAAAGGGGTGGAGTAAGTGAAGGAGTCAATAAAGGGGTGGAGTAAGTGAAGGAGTCAATAAAGGGGTGGTGTCAGTGAAGGAGTCAATAAAGGGGTGGAGTCAGTGAAGGAGTCAATAAAGGGGTGGTGTCAGTGAAGGAATCAATAAAGGGGTGGAGTCAGTGAAGGAATCAATAAAGGGGTGGAGTCAGGGAAGGAATCAATAAAGGGGTGATGTCAGTGAAGGAGTCAATAAAGGGGTGGAGTCAGTGTAGAAAACAATAAAGGGGTGGAGTCAGTGTAGAAAACAATATAGGGGTGGAGTCAGTGAAGGAGTCAATAAAGGGGTGGTGTCAGTGAAAGCGTCAATAAAGGGGTGGTGTCAGTGAAGGAGTCAATAAAGGGGTGGTGTCAGTGAAGGAGTCAATAAAGGGGGTCAACAAAGGGGTGGAGCCAGTGTAGTGAGTCAACATAGAAGTCGAGCCAATAATGGGAGTCAAAAAAAAAAGGTAGATTCAGTGAAGAGAGTCAACAAAGGGGTGGAGGTAGTGAAAGGATGATTCAAAGGAAGGAGACAATAAAGAGGTGGAGTCAGTGTAGGACAACAATGAAGAAGTCAATTGAGTCAATACAGGTAATTAACGAAGGGGTGGAGTCAGCGAAAGATAAATAAAGGGAGACAACAAATGGGTGGAGACAGTGAAGTCCATCAACAAAAGGGTGGAGTCAATAAAAATGTGTTGTCAGTGAAGGAGTCAAATAAAGGGTGGTGTCAGTGAAAGATGAATAAAGGGAGACAACAAATGGGTGGAGACAGTGAAGTGCATCAACAAAACGGTGGAGTTAATGGAGGGGTGGATTCAATGAAGTGTATCAACAAAGGGGTGGAGTCAGTGAAGTTAGTCAACAAAAAGGGTTGCGATAGTGAAGGGAGACACCAAAGGGGTGGAGTTAATGCATGTTTTTGGGGCATTTTCCAGTCAATGCAGGGAATCAATAAATGGGTGGAGTCAATGAAGGGAGACACCAAAGGGGCATAGTTAGTGTAGGAAGACACCAAAGGACTGGAGTCAGTATAGAAATTAATGGAGTCAATGCAGGGAATTAACAAGGGGTGGAGTCAGTGAAGGGAGACACCAAAGGCGTAGAGTTAATGCATGTTTTTGGGACATTTTCCAGGCCTGACCTGCAGTGAACCACCACAGGTTCTGGACCGTCGGCTCTTTTGCTGCGCACTTGGCTGACGAAGTTCAGAAAGTCTGAGGAATCGTCCGGCACACCATGATCAGGCCACGCCAGGTACTGCATCTGACATATCTGCCTTTCTTCTTTACTCTGCACAAACATACAAACAGA
>NC_133197.1:11447500-11505000 GCF_049306965.1 Danio rerio
ATTTCATCAAACCGTGAAAGCAGTATAATCTAAACATAAAACAAATAACCACATATAATATAAAATGTTGAATAATAATAATAATAATACTTTATACTTTTATTTATTTATTCATTTATTTATTTATTTGTTTGTAATATCAGCAGCATTGTCTATATTCAATATGTAATTTACAATCATAACTGTTTCGTTATAATCATGCATTGTACAAAAAAACAACAACAACGACAACACTGATTAAAAGTCATAAGATCTTTCAATTTAATTAGTTATAAATCTTCTAAAAATTCCTTCAGAAGACAAATTTTATTCAACATTTCCCTTAAAATATAATAATAAAATAAAATGTCTATTTAAATCTTATATTTAACTTATATTCATATATAAAATATGAAATATCATAAACGTGATAAAATATAATAAATAATAATACTACTAAAACCCTTATATAATAAATAAATAAATAAATAAATAAATAAAATTATTGTTTATCTAAATTTGATTAAACTAGTCAATTTTGATCTAATTTTGTCAAACTGTGTATCTAAATAAATATGTAACACATCATAGGAAAACAAAATCCTCACACAAACATATTAAACAGCTGGAAAATCAAAAATAACCAGGGTCAACCGCTCACATTGATGAAGTTTGCATTGATATAATCCTCCGTCCCCTTCAGTACGACTCGAGTGCTGTCATCTGCATCACAAAATAACATTAGCAATATTAAGATAATTATGAAAACATTATGAAGTCCAGTCAAAAATCTCAATCTGTGCGCACTTACATGGAGAAATGTCCCGATAGCGGTTTTTGGAGACATTTTGTGGCAATCTGGCACAAGACATGGACATCCCGGGACGCTTCCTGTACAATTGCTGAAGGAGAAAAAAAAAAACAAACATGAATTGTTTATAGCATGTTATGAATTGCAGATTGCCTCATTATTTGTTTATCGTGTGTCATGTATGGATTATTGTGTGTCATTTGTTTGTTATTTACTGTTTATTGTGTGTTAATAGTCGTTTACTGTATTATTAACAGTTTGTGTTGTTAATTGTGTAGTTATTATTGTGTCATTAACGGGTTATTGTGTGCCATTGTTTATTCTATCATTATTGGTTTATTGTTTTATTGTATGTTGTTGTTTATTTTGTGGCGTTAATTGTGTGTCATTAAATGTTGACTGTGGGTCATTTGTATGTTATTAATTGTTTCTTGTACTATTGAATGTCTGTTGTGTGTCAGCAGTTATGTTGTTATTGTTTATTGTGTGTTAATCGTTGTTTATTGTATTATTAATAGTTTATTTTGTGTCTGTAATGGTTAATTGTGTTGTTATTATTGTGTCATTAACGGTTTACTATGTGCCATTGTTTATTCTGTCATTAATGGTTTATTTTTTGTCATTAATGGTTTATTTTTTGTCATTAATTGTTTTATTGTGTATTGGTGTATATTTTGTTAATTGTTTATATATATATATATATATATATATATATATATATATATATATATATATATATATATATATATATATATATAAAATATATATAGTTGAAGTCAGAATTATTACGCCCCTTTGATTTTTTTTCTTTTTTTTATATTTCCCAAATTATGTGTAACAGGGCAAGGATATTTTCACAGTGTGTCTGATAATTGTTTTTTCTTTTGGAGAACGTCTTATTTGTTTTATTTCAGCAAGAATAAAAGCAGTAATTAATTTTTAAACACTATTTATTATCAATTATTATCATAAGCTATATTTTTTTCTGATAGTCTACAGCAGGGGTGGCCAACCCTGTTCCTAGAGCCACCTTTCTGCAGATTTCAGTTGCTACCCATATCAAACACACCTGAACCAATTAATTAGAACCTGAACACCACGTGATAATTACAGGCAGGTGTGTTTGATATGGGTTGCAACTGAAATCTGCAGGAAGGTGGCTCTCTAGGAACAGGGTTGGCCACCCCTGGTCTACAGAACAAGCCATCATTATACAATAACTTAACTAATTACCCTAACCTGCCTAGTTAACCTGATTAACCTAGTCAAGCCTTTAAACGTCACTTTAGGCTGTATAGAAGTGTCTTGAAAAATATCTAGTCAAATATTATTTACTGTCATCATGGCAAAGATAAAATAAATCAGTTATTAGAAATGAGTTATTATAACTATTATGATTAGAAATGTGTTGAAAAAAAATCAGCTTTCTGTTGAACAGAAAATGGGGAAAAAAATAAACAGGGGGGCGAATAATTCTGACTTCAATTATATATATATATATAATGAATAGTAAAAATAATACTAATATTCCTGTCAACATATAATAAAATACAATATATTAATAATATAATGACAGTATTTAAAACATAATTATACAATAAGAATAAAATCCCTCAATCTTACGTCAAACTGTGCGGGTACGGTGCCGCTCGCAAGTCCGTCTCGGAGCAGCTGAATGGAGGATCGGAGACTGTCGGCCTCTGAGTGACTCTCCAGACCACACGCCTCGGGAATATACTGGAAATCCGGCTCCAGATCCAGCTTCTCCTGCTCCTCGTCCACATCATAGATGGCTGAACAGAACAACACTTTGTTCTCACACTCACACTCATATCACACTCATATCAATGCCTTTCTAAATCATTGTTTTTTTTGTCCCATAATGCTTTGTGGCAATTATGAGGGCATTTGTTAAAATGTAAACAAGCGGTGAAGTGTTTTACACTGAAACAGGGTACAAAGACGCAACGCTAATCTCACAGTTCAGCCATCCACTGGTTAAATGCAACTAATTACAATTAAATTACTTACAGGTGATTATGAATAAATCTAAAAAAGTTAAAAACTATAATATCTACAGTATAATACACTTCACTATAGTATAGAATGTTTATTTTTTCATTAAAATCGCAACATTATTTCAGAATGGATAAAAAGAAGGCCAACAGTACCTTTTGGTATTCACTACGCACATTATTTCCAGCACAACCTTTTTATTAAAAATGATTTGTTTCAGTTATTTATTTGAATGGAAGTTGCGCTTCTACCGGCAGATCGTACCATTGGGTCTGACGAGTAGGATCAGCTCTCCTGATTGGTCCTCGCAGCTGGCCTTGATTATCATAACCACGTCGTCGTGCGTGTGGTCTGAAATGTCCCGGCCGTTGATGAGCACCACCTGATCGCCTTCATTGAGCCGCGGCACACACATATCAGCCTGACGAAAACACAAACACACACACACACACACACACACACACACACACACACACACACACACACACACACACACACACACACACACAGAAACATATACTTAAGACATGACAAATTCTTTACCTCAACTGAAGCTTCAAAATAAAGGCCACTATCCAATACCATTATACAGCATGGAAGAAAATAAAATTTAAAACCTGTACGACAGCGTTTGTCTGAAAGATGTATACACTGAACATGGCTTGAGGTGAGTAAATTATGAGGTAATTTGCAGTTTTGGATGAACTATTCCTTTAAATATGCACTAATATCACAGAATGTTTTACAAATCTTATAGTACAAAAGTCTGAACATTTGATGGTTTAAAATTTTGTAACATTTTTGACATATTAGAGTCAAAGTTATTACAGAGAGGATTTTGAGCATTTGTTTTATTCATTCAAAATCAGCCATGGGGGAAAAAAAAAATTATAATAATAATAATAAAAAAAAAAAAAAAAAAAAAAAAAATATATATATATATATATATATATATATATATATATATATATATATATACACACACAAATTTATGATGTTTACATCTGTAAATATATCCTATTCTAAAAAAAAAAACCTTAAGAATACAGATATAAATAAAACTGTGCTGCAGTTTGGTGTATTTAAGCAAGGTAAACAAAAAATTGTCTTTAAAATGTGTATCATTAGTAAAATCTACAAACACAAATTTATGATGTGCACTAAATGAGCATTTTCTTCACCCAAAACATTTTACGGAAAACCCAAAAGGCCAAAAACCTTTCAAAAAGAAGAAAAAAAAAGACTAGTTCACTCAAAATGAAAGTTTACTACCCCTTCAAGTGTTTTCACACCTTTATAAGTTGTTTTATTTTCATTAAACATAAAATAAGCTATTTTGAAGAATGTTGGAAACCGGTAACCATCAGATCATTAATCATTCAACAGGAGAAAGAAACTCATAAATGTTTAGAACAAGAATGAGGTTTTCTGTAGGATTTCATGACTTAAATTAGACATATCAGCTGATTTAATAACACATCATCATCATCATCATCATCATCATCATCATAAACGTACAGGTGTTCCTGGAGCCACACGAGACACGATGATGGGCATCCTCTGATCAACGCCGCCCTGTGGAAGGAAAAGATATTACACGTTACATGTTCACTTTAAAATCAAGTTTAATATAGTAAATGGAAAGTTGGAAAGCAGAATAATCAAATAACGCACCTTAACGTTAAATCCAAATCGCCCGTTTTCATCCGGCCTCATTTTAATCAGAACAAGATTGTCATGAGGAACGGCTCCATTCTGTAGTAAACACAAAACATGAGGTAAACAAACTGGAGATAAACTATAGAAGACTCTTCTGTCACAAAATAGGAAATAAAAATAGAAACAGTGACTTTTATCTGGCGATAAATTTTCTATTTTGATTTAAATACTTAAAATTCAGTTTATTCTGAAATTCACTTTTTTGGCTATTTTTCAAAATGGCAGGTTTATAGGATGTAGAGGTGAACTTTGAGATGAGAAAATCCATACAAATCCAGTTGTCAAAAAAAAAGGCAATTGTAAGAAAACAAATGTATCAAAATTGTGAGAACGTTTAAAAAAGAAAGCCTATAAAAAACATCATTCATAATTTATAGGGAAAAAGTCAGAATTAGATTAAGTAAAATCCAAAAATAAATCAAGAAATAAATCAACATTTGGATAAATTAAGTTAGAATTGGGACAAAAAAAAAGAATTTTTTTTTAAATAAGTTGGAAGTGAAATAAAAATCTGAATTGAGAGAAACAAACTCAAAATCGGGATAAACAAAGTTCTAATTTGGTAAAATAAAGTTGGAATTGGGAGAAATGAGCCTAAAATTGGGTACAATCTTAGTCTACATTGCAGAAATAAAGGCAGAATTGTTATTAAAAACTGAATTGAGAAAAATAAGGTAAAAATTTGGAGATATACAGTGAGAATTAAGAGTAATTACTAAAACATGTAGCAAATAAAGTTAGGTTTGGGACAAAAATATATAATTTAAAGAAGTAAAGCTGGAATTTATAGAAATAAATATGGAATTGGATGAAAACGTGAATTGAGAGACAAACTCAAAACTGGTAGAAATAGAGAAGTCAGAATTAAGAGTATTAAACAAAAAAAGATAAAAAGTTGGAATTGGCAAAAATTCATGTATAGAGAAATAAACTTAGAAAATAGGAGAAAAACAATCAAAATGACGAGAAAAGAAAAAAGAAAATCTGAATTAGAAGAAGTAAATCTGGATTTGGAAGATATAAAATCAGAATTGGTAGCAATAAACATAAAATGGTAAAAAATGGAGACAGATTGTGAGAAATAATGTCATAATTCTGAGAAATAAAATAAAATGTTTGGAGAAATAACTTTTATGAATAGAAGTTTTATGATGCAAATGAGAGAATGAAAAAAAACAAAAAACGTCAGAATTGTGAGATAAAGGACATCATGAACTTAACACCTTTTTTTTTTTGCTCTGTGTGTGTGTGCTCACCATACTCTTCCCCGACGCTGCAGGGACGTTGTATAATTCACTGAGGTGATCGTGATCATCCAGCTCATGCTGAGACTGAGATCTGCCGTTGTGGTTTAGAGGATCTTTTCGGAACTGTTTGGGAGGCAAAGCCGGCGGCTGTTCATCTGTCGTCACATCAGGAGACCTGAAAAAAAAAAAAAAAAAAAAAAAACAGGAATACATCAAATGCTGCTTTACTGTAGCTAACATTTTTGAAAATTACAACAATTTTCATTTCGGAACTGTTAACGATTCTCATAACTGCAAATAAATGGCAATTAACATACTGAATTAGATACTAGTTTTGAAGTGCATCACCTGAAATAGGCCTAGTATTACTGCTTTTTATACACATCATAACACTATATTTTTCACATTATAACACTATATGAATATTTTTATACACAGACCGAAAAAAAACCTCATTAACAATTGATTAAAAAAAAAAAAGCCCTGAAACAAAGTCCTGAAGAGTCCTGAAACAGCCATACAAATGGTGAGAAAAGTTGTTGTGTTAGGTATTAGCGCCATCTATTGTATTCTAGATGTACAAAAAAATATGACACATTATTTAAACAGATAAGCTAAAATATTTGTTTTCATTTGCATTCACATTTTTATATATTATTTTTAACGTAAGAATTAAAATAAACTTGATTTATAGAGGTTTCAACCTTATATAAATAGACACATGTATATAGTACATAACTATATATATATATATATATATATATATATATATATATATATATATATATATATATATATATTTTTTTTTTTTTTTTTTATATATATATATATAAAAAAAGGAAATAAGTACATTTTAACTATGCAGGACCCAACATGCAAACAAAC
This sequence comes from Danio rerio, assembly GCF_049306965.1. Classification (NCBI taxonomy): domain Eukaryota; kingdom Metazoa; phylum Chordata; class Actinopteri; order Cypriniformes; family Danionidae; genus Danio; species Danio rerio. The sequence goes on from NC_133197.1 coordinate 11,454,158, forward strand.
AAGCAAATAAACAAATTTTTAATTATAGAAGACTAACCCCACAAAAAAAATCTATACATACACACACACACCACACACAATAAATATACACAGAACACACAAAATTGCGAGATGTAAACTAAAAATTGCAAGATGTAAACCCAGAACTGTGTGACATAGACATAAAAATTTTTGTATATATATATATATATATATATATATATATATATATATATATATATATATATATATATGTGTGTGTGTGTGTGTGTGTGTGTGTGTGTGTGTGTGATAAACACATATATACACAGAAAACAACATTTAATTAGCATTATATACACACATTTTACGTCTAAATTTAAATAAAAAATGTAAGCATACGTATACGTGTGTATTTATATATACACAATATATATACACAATAAATATACACAGAACACACATAATTCAAATCAAAACAAACCTCTATTTTACGAAAATGTACGATTTAAAAAAGGCACCCAATCCCGCCCCTAAACCTAACCTCATTGGTGGAATAAGCAAATCGTACTAAATTGTACAAATGAGATCATAAGAATTCATATGAACTAGCCAACTAGAAGTTCGTCACAGCGGAATAAACCGACAACTTATCCAGCATATGTTTTACACAGCGGATGCCCTTCCAGCTGCAACCCAGAACTGGGAAACATCCATACACACTCATTCACACAAACACACACACACACTATGGCCAATGTAGTTTATTCCTCTACTTAATATAGGCAATATTTTCCAGATTCAGTGCATGTTCTATCTTAGATTTACAAACAAAGTCACATGTTTTTTTTTCTCCCAAACCAACACATTAAAACAATATTTTTTTCATAACCATGCAAACCTTGGCAGTAAACGTGTATAAACTCAACTGTAAACCATTCGAGCATGATTCCTCAATGATCTGATTCCTTTGTGATGGTTTTCAGACTCTTCATAAAGCGATGTAGCCTGGGCGTAAATGATGATTTATGTTATGCGAGCGAGAAATAAGCACCGCTGTATATCTGCTGGCTGTTTAGCGCAGATTTCCAACAATTCATCAAAGCTCAGTGTATTTGCATAGCAGGCGGAGAGTATTAAGACCCGGGACTGTTGCTCAGAGAGAAGCCATGACTGTCCACGCACACACACACACAGAGTCTCATTATGAATGCTCAGATTTGGAGCATGAAAGCCGCTCTGCTCTGCAGTCTACAGACAGAGCTCAGCGCCGCGGCCTCCAGGACATTTACATAATAAGAACAAACCAGGCCAAAAAAAAAAAAGAAGAAAATTTGCCGTTAAAACGAAGAGCAGGATTGTTTAGGCTGTCATGCCGAAGGGGGAGATATCCGATTCGGCTTTTGTGTTGTTTGACTGTGGGTTGAATGTGTCGAAAGCGCAGCAAGGCACAGTGAAGTGTTTGCATTAAACAGATGAAAATTAATGAGGCTGCCGCATATTGCAATTCGGATATGTATGTCACAATTTCAAGTTATAAACTAAGTAACTGGGAGTTAAGATCATGCTTCTTAGAAAAAAAAAAACGTTTCAATTGTTAGTGTAAATAATGTTAGTGACATGTAAGCTCAGTATTGATTATAACATTTTTATTGTAAGATGAAACTAGAAATTTAAGAGGTAAACTTAATTTCGATATATAAATTAAAAAATGTGACGTATAGACAGAAATTAAAATGTACATTTTGAACTATTTAAAACATCATCTCAGAATTCCATTAATGTCAAATCAGAATTTCAATATGTAAAATTAGATTTGTACATTTAGAATTGTATGAGATGTAAACTCTGAATTGCATGATTTGAATTTAGAAGTTGCGAGATGTCTACTTAAAATCGTCAAATTTAAATTTAGAATTGCAAAAAGTAAAAACAGAATTGCAAACTCGGAAGAGTGAGATTTAGCTTAATTTAGAATTCGAGATTTGAACTCAGAATTGTGAGATGAAAATCCAGATTACAGGATTTAAATGTAAAATTTGCTAAACGTAAACTCAAAATTGCTAGATGTAAACCAAGAACTGTGATACATAAATTCAAAACTGCGAGACATAAACTCAAAATTGCAAGACGTAATCTAAAAATTGTGACACATAAACCCAGAACTCAGACGTAAACTCAAAATTGCAAGACGTAAACCCAGAACTGTGAGAGGTGAACTCAAAATTGTGAGATGTAAACTCAAAATTGCGAGATGTAAACCCAGAACTGAGACGTAAACTCAAAACTGCGAGACGTAAATCCAAAACTGCGAGACATAAACTCAGAATTGCTAGATGAATTGCGAGACGCAAACTCAAAATTGCGAGACATAAACCCAAAACTGAGACAAACTCAAAATTGCGAGATGTAAACTCAGAACTGTGATACGTAAACTCAAAATAACGAGTTTTAAACCCAGAACAGTGAGATGTAAACTCAAAACTGCGAGATGTAAACTCAAAATTATGAGACGTAAACTCAATATTACGAGACGTAAACTTAAAATTGGGAGACGTAAACTCAAAATTGCAAAACGTAAACTCAAAATCGCGAGATGTAAACCCAGAACTCAGACGTAAACTCGAAACTGCGAGATGTAAACCCAGAATTGTGATAGGTAAGCTGAAAACTGCGAGAAGTAAACTCAAAATTGCGAGATGTAAACCCACAACTCAGACGTAAACTCAAAATTACGAGTTTTAAACCCAGAACGGTGAGATGTAAACTCAAAACTGCGAGACGTAAACTGAAAATTATGAGACGTAAACTCAATATTGCGAGGCGTAAACTTAAAATTGGGAGACGTTAACTCAAAATTGCAAAACGTAAACTCAAAATCGCGAGATGTAAACCCAGAACTCAGACGTAAACTCGAAACTGCGAGATGTAAACCAAGAACTGTGAGAGGTAAGCTGAAAACTGCGAGAAGTAAACTCAAAATTGCGAGACGTAAATTTAAAATTGTGAGACGTAGACTCAAATTTGCGAGATGTAAAACCAGAATTCAGACGTAAACTCAAAATTACGAGTTGTAAACCCAGTACTGTAAGGTAAACTCAAAATTGTAAGATGTAAACTCAAAATTGCGAGACGTAACCTCAAAATTGCGAAACGTAAACCCAGAACTGCCAGACGTAAACCCAGAACTGCCGTATGTAAACCCACAAATGTGAGACGTAAACCCACAACTGCTAGACGTGAACTCAAAATTGCAAGACGTAAACTCAAACTTGCAAGATGTAAACTCAAAATTGCAAGACGTAAACTCAAAATTATGAGACATGAAGTCAAATTGCGAGACGTAAATTCAAAATTGTGAGACGTAAACTCAAAATTATGAGGCGTGAAGTCAAATTGCGAGACGTAAACTCAAAATTGTGAGATGTAACCTCAAAATTGCGAAACGTAAACCCAGAACTGCCAGACGTAAACTCACAACTGTGAGACGTAAACCCACAACTGCTAGACGGGAACTCAAAATTGCAAGACGTAAACTCAAACTTGCAAGATGTAAACTCAAAATTGCAAGACGTAAACTCAAAATTATGAGACATGAAGTCAAATTGCGAGACGTAAATTCAAAATTGTGAGACGTAAACTCAAAATTATGAGGCGTGAAGTCAAATTGCGAGACGTAAACTCAAAATTGTGAGATGTAACCTCAAAATTGCGAAACGTAAACCCAGAACTGCCAGACGTAAACTCACAACTGTGAGACGTAAACCCACAACTGCTAGACGGGAACTCAAAATTGCGAGACGTAAACTCAAAATTGTGAGATGTAACCTCAAAATTGTGAAACGTAAACCCAGAACTGCCAGACGTAAACCCACAACTGTGAGACGTAAACCCACAACTGCTAGACGGGAACTCAAAATTGCGAGACGTAAACTCAAAATTGTGAGATGTAACCTCAAAATTGTGAAACGTAAACCCAGAACTGCCAGACGTAAACCCACAACTGCTAGACGTAAACTCAAAATTGCAAGACGTAAACTCAAGTACTGCGATTATATTTAGAATTCCAAGACGCAAACTCAAGGTGAAATCAGAGAGATCAGAATGCAAATTCCAAAAAAACACTACCCTTACGTAAAAAACTGTGATTAATCTTTACCTTCCCAACATATATTTGCATACAGAGTCATCAACAGACCTTTCATTGTTTTCATTTGACTGTAAACGCAGATATTTCTTTTCCCCTTTTCCCCCCGTCTCAGTTCATAGAAAAAGACAAAACAACCTCGCATCAAAAGCAAAAACTACAGAAAAGATGAATCAAAAGCGCACTGGACAGCCTAGATTCGGAAATTCTTACATTGCGAAATGAGATCGACGCACAATCTGAGAAAGGAAATGCGTGGTCACGGTTCATTCCACTGGAAAAATGGCGTTGGGCTCATCGGTATCATGCCAGCGTAACACTGAACTGTGCCCACCACAAAAGCCCAAAGCAACTTTCCCCTGAGCACTTGTCGTTTCTTTTTCAGGCTGAAATGTGTGTGAAAACAGCATTTAAGCAGCACTGTGTCATTTCAAAGGTGTGTGGTCACACGATATTAAACCTCAGGCTGTCAGCGAGAGTGTGTGTCGACGGCATTGTGCTAAAAATAAGAACAACACTTCACAGCGGAAACTTTGATGACTCAAAGCGTGTCAGTCCAGCCCTTGTGTGCTGAAAATGCAGCGCTTGCAGATAAAAATCTAGAAATCTGTCCGACAAAACACTTTCTAATAGATGAGTAGGACTACTAAAGCAAGCAGAGTGGAATTTACTGGACACACGTGTGTCTGTGTCTGCAAATATAAACGTGTACAATGTAGGAAGTTTACATGTGGTTTATTGGTCACAACAGCCTGAAATAACCAGACAAAAAAACACTATAACCAATCAAATAATGATTAATGTTAAAGAAAATACTGAGGTGAGTAAAAGCGGTCACTTTAAAGAACATTATTGTGTATAAAGAAAAGTCTAGAGGCCTGTGCACACAGAGACGTTTTTTGCTCGAAATTCAGTCGACGTTTAACGCCTCGTGACTAAATAAAGGGCGCCAATGTGATTGTGCACACCAACGTGCAAAACACCAGGCGCAAAAGCGTCATTTAAAAAAAAAAACAGCTCATGCTCGTTTTTTTCTCCACCAATCAGATTAGCACTTTTGTTAACGTCCACGGAGCTGCTGAAGTTACAGTAAACAGCACTTGGAGGCGCTCAAGCGCAAAACTGTCATTGTGAGCGCACATTGAAGAAAATGCCGAGAGGCGATATGAACGTGGAGCTGCTGATTGCTCTAGTAAACACTAATCATTTCTTAATCGCTAGAGCTGGAGCTGCTGCTTGAACCATCCATGCTTGTTCGAGTCACCAGTAACTTAACAACAAGCATGTGATTTTCCTCTCCTCCTCTTCTTCTGCGTTATAAGCAGGTGTCAGAAGCTTAAAGTTGTGTAGCGCCATCTAACGTCAAGGAGTGATTTTGCATACTCTTCTGCTTTGGTCAAAATCGCTTGGGTTTGAATACGGAAAAACGTCTCGTAAAACGTTTACGATAAACGCAAACAAAAAGCGTCCCAATGTACAACATTCATTTACACTTTATAGAGAGCATTTAGAATTCATGTAAATATTGTATTTTATTATTGTTTGTGATAAACATCTTATTTTTTGTTGTTTGTTAATGCAACCCTCAGGGCTTAATTTGAGCCAGAACAAACTGGATCCAGATCCGGAACCTCTAAAATCTGATCCGGCACCTAATTTTACTGATCCCCCTCTTAACATGTACCCCCGCCCCACCCCACTCTTCACTTTCTTCCGCAACTGCCCAACCCTTTTAACTTTCATCTGCGACACCTCTCCTTCTTCCGGTAACATGCTGGATCCGTTACCCCAATCTGTTCCAGGACCTTGCAATTTACAAATAAAGCACTGGCAACCATTAAACTTATTTTACAAACGATTAACAACATTTTTGGTCTAAATAAAACTTTAGAGTGAAAATTAATGTACAAATGTTATGCTTACACTGTGACCTAATCCCAATTCTACTTTTGTACCCCTACTCCTTCCCCTTCGCTCTTACAACCGAGGATTAAGGGAAAGGGCTTCAAAATTTACCCGTAAGAATTGAGACAGCACCACAGCACCTGCACACGTCATCACAATCTCTTGCTTTATATGAGATCAGACGATTACGACTGCTGTAGTTATTCCAGTTGTGCTATTTTTTGGTATTAATCTTCAGGAGATCACTGAAGGCATACATTATGTTATCTTAAGGATCTAATGTGGCAATAAGATTGTAACTGTACTGTGTATTTACACAGTGGCCATATTCATCTATGTAAACACACCAAAAACAACATTAACATTACAGCAGACACTGTAAAAAGGTCATTCTCAGCCACTAGACATTATTGACAGGGTATTCGAGTGTCATCGAGTGTCAGAATGTTGTGGGACTGCTGTACAGGAGTTATTAACAGGAATTTTAGATCGCAAAATAAAAAAAAAAATATTTTTTTAAATTTAAAAAGTTTTTATTTTAGTAAAACACGAATGCAGTTATAAATATATTAAAACATGTGCTTGTTTGTCGTAAAAATTTGTAATAATGACAAAAAAATACTAGTTTTGGATCTCCTTACTTCGGGGTTCAGCAATTCTGCCGTTGCGGCTGGTGTATTGTACGAAATTTTCTTACCCCTTGGTTTCGAGTGTGGTCCTGAAAAATCTAAATTCAAAGGGCTATTCACCCCTTCCTCTTAGCCCTACGTCTTTAAGCTAATGATAATTGGGACACCCCTACCCTTTGGCGTGCATGCGCAAAACGAGGGGTAGGGGTAAGGGGAAGGGCTAAGCGGTAGTATTGGGATTGGGCCTATATTAAGTCTTTTGTTTTTCGCTTTAAAACCTTTATTTGCACACTGTACAAGAAGATGTTAAAAAAATACTTTTTTAATGCAAGTATTTCATGCAAATATTCACTGTTTCATCCCACACATACTATAAACTTGCACATTAAATTTAAAGCAGTAGTTAAATGTATTTTGCTTTTTTAAAGAATGACAAAAAACATAAGAACAATTACACAAACATTTCTAGGGAACTCTTCTAAAGAAATACACCCTACTAAATATATTGTATTGTTTTTATTTCCTATTTCAATTTTGCACATTATGCAAGAAAATACTAGAACTAAAATGTGCATATTTTTTTTTACATTTCAAGTTTTACAGTAAAACTGTTTACCTTTTTTTTTAAATTACGAATGCTAAACACCCACAGTGTTAATCTTTTGTAATCATGTAATCCATCAAAAAGTAACAAATCTTATTACAAGCATTTTAAAACCTAGAATATTCAGTTTTTTATAATACAGAAATTAGAATTAGCATTAGCAAATAAGCTTAATATATAAATTTATAACTTTAGGTAACAAATTTTTATGTAAGAATATCTAGCATTAAAAAATAAAACAATATTGCCATGTCACTGTCATAATCACAAGCTAAAATGTGCTTGTTTCTTTCCAAAAACACTTTAAAGTTTTACAAGTTAACATTTTCTGTAAAAACAAACTCACGGTGTTGAGTCCAAGCTGATGCTGTTGGCCTGCGTGGAGGACGCCGACTTGTGATTGGTGAACGTCTGGCATGGCGAGTCATCGATCACATGATCAACCAAATGACCAATGGAGGATGGCCTGATCCGCGCCCCCTCAGTGGTAAACACGGAGTTACTGCTGAGGACAGAATCAAATTATCAACATATACCGCGTAGGAACTGCACTGTTATGGAAATACTGGCTTATATCAATAACCGATAGATTAAATTTGAAAGCGGATAACAGATATATGCCGATAAATTAAATCTCGATATGAAACTGATAAATCTTAATATATGATAGCCAAGTTATACAGTTTAAGGCTATAAATATACATCTCAATATAAACCGATAAATCTTAATATATGATAGCCCAGATATACAGTATAAGGCTATTAATATACATCTCGATATGAAACCGATAAATCTTTATGTTTGATAACCGATATACAGTAAATTTTATATAAATATCGATACAAAACTAATAAATTTTTATACTGATAAACAGAAAAAGCTGAAATTTGATATAAAAACAATAAATATAAATATTGATATGATTTTTTTTTAAAGATCTTGTTTAAAAAAAACAAAAACAAATCCAAACAAATACAGTGGACAACTAATCATTTTCTTATCAGGTTAATAGCAATAACATTTTTTAAAAAGGCGTTTATTGCCCAATATCAGTATGACAGAAATACATTGTGCATCAATAATTCAGAGTGCTAACCCATAACCGATAACGGTAACATTAAAAATACATAAAACTGATAAATCAATAAAGCATTAATCTTAATATGAACTTAAAATAAAACCTTTCATAAAAAAACAAATCTAACCAAATACAGCAAACAACTAGTCAGTTTCTTAACCTGTCGATAACGGAAACATTAAAATAAGCATATATCGGCCAATATCGGTATGGCGGACATTGTGCATCATTAATACTAAGTGCTAACCCACAAACTTAATTGATATTTAGGCTAATAAATATAAACATAAAATACAAAAATGAAAAATCTTTTTTATTGAAAGCAATTAAGACACATATAGAGAGCAATAAATATACACCTCGGCTTGAAACAGATACATTTTTTGTATGAAAAATATAACCAGTATATAGTCTAATAAATATGAATATCCCAATAAACCCTTAAATCTTTTTATTTACAAGCTGAAAACTAGAATATAGGTATAAATATAAATATCAATTTGAAACGGATAAATCTTCATATTTGGAAGATAATAACCGATACATAGCCAAAAAAGCATTAATCCTAATATGAATTTTACAGACCCTGATTAAATCCAAACAAATACAGTGGACAACTAATCATTTTCCTATTGGGTGGATAAGAACAACATAATAAAGCATTTATCGGCCAATATCGGTATGGCAGAGATATACTGTGCGTCATTAATTCAAAGTGCTAACCCACAAACTTAACTGATATTTAGGCTAATACACATAAATTTTGATATGAAAATGAAAAAATATTTTTAATTGGAAGCCTATGCATACAGAGAATAAATATAAATTTTTTTATATGAAACCATTAAATCTTTATATTTGGTAGCTGATAACCAGTATATAGTCCAATAAATATAAATATCACTATGAAACCGATACATCTTTATTTTTAAAAGCTAAAACTAGCATATAGTATGATGAACAAAAATGAAACTTGAAAACTGATAAATCTTTATACTTGGAAGCTGACAATATAGACAATATATATAAATATATCAATAGATATAAATCTTGATATGAATTGTAAAGACATTTGTAAAAAAATAAAATAAAAATCCAAACAAATAAAGCTAATCATTTTCTTATCGGGTCGATAACGATTACATCAAAAAAAGCATTTATCGGCCAATACCGGTTTGAATGCTGAAAACGAGTATATAGTCCAGTTAATATATCCATCAGTAAGAATCCCATTAATCTTTACATATACAAGCTGATATCCAGGATATAGTCTGATAAATATAAATAACAATATAAAACTGATAAATTATTTTATTTAGAAGATGATAACCGATTTATAGGCAATAAAGCATTAATCTTGATCTCAGTTTTACAGACCCTGATTAAAAAAACTAAATCCAGACAGATACTACAGACAACTAATTATTTTCTTATCAGGTCGATAATGGTAACATTAAAAATAAGCATATATCGTTCAATATTGGTATGGTAGACATATATTGTGTGTCACTAATCTGGAGTGCTATCCCACAAACCTAACTGATAATTAAGCTAATAAATATAAATCTCTAAATGAAAATAAAAAAATATTTTTAACTGGAAGCCAATAACCCACACATATATAGAGTAAAAAATATACATCTATATTTGAAACCGATATATCTTTATTTGGAAGCTGATAACCAGTATATAGTCAAGTTAATATAACAATCAGTATGAAACCCATAAATCTTTACATTTACAAGCTGATATCCAGGATATAGTCTGATAAATATAAATGGCAATATAAAACTGACAAATCATTTTATTAGGAAGATGATAACCGATATATAGGCAATAAAGCATTGATCTTAATATGAATTTTATAGACCCTGATAAAAAAAAATCCAAACAAATACAGCGGACAGCTAATCAGTTTCTTATCGGGTCATTTGGTAATATTAAAAATAAGCCTTTATCGGCCAATATCGGTATGGTAGACATATTGTGCGTCACTGAGGGCTAAGTGAGACACTGAGTGCTAAGCTACAGACTCGAGGAGTGTGTGTGTGCGCATGTATGTGTTTGTTAACTCACTGATCTGGCGAGTCTGGCGGAGAGCGGTTCGGCAGACTCTGAGTCTCCAGTCGGTCGTCCGAGAGGGAATTCCTGCTGACGGTCTCCCAGTCCAAACCGCTCATCAGTCTCCTGACCAGAGGCTTACTTGGTGACCTGGAAACACATTAGATTCACAAAAGATCATTTACGGAGCAACAACCTTGTCCATTAAGCACAACCACAGGAAACAATCTGCAATGTCAAGTTTCATTGTGAAACAAGATCATAATTTTTTGGAACACACTTTTGTGGCTTCATTTATTTCTACAGTACAAAATTAATAAACATTTTAAGTTGAATTTGTAGTTCAAACCAATATGTTGAAAAGAAAATAGACATCTTGGAAGCAAAGTTGGATGACAAGCAGAAAATCTCCACCCAAAAGCTAGAGGGCGCACTTGTACAGAAACTCCAAACACACACAAAGAAGAAACCCAGGAATGCCCATAGCAGATGGTGGATAAACAGAAGATTTAACTGCTTTAGTTGATTCAGCTTGACTGATAAAAACATGACAATGAAATCATCTTATATAAAGACTTGTTTCAAACACTAAAATAAAGTTATGAAGAATTTTGAGTAAAAACCTTATAAATTGTGGGATTCCAGACCAGAGGCGTACATGGTGACCTGGAAACACATTCATTTCACAGAAGCTCATTTACGGTGCAAAAACATTATTGTATGTGGGATTCCCGACCAGAGGCTCAGATTTGAACAGGCTTTCAGAGAGTACACAGAGTCGTAGTTCACTTAGAAGTTACGCAAATAGCTGTAAATGTGGTAGAATGATTATCTTCAATTTCAAGCGCGAGTTCTCGACTGAGAGTAGCCACAAAATTGATACTATTAATAAATGATGTGTCTGTACATTAAAGCTATTAATATTTTTACAGAAAATCTGTAAATTGGAATGAATAACATTTTATTTCCGTTACGAGGTTCGTAACATCTGAAAACCATTCATGTTTTTAGAAAAAAAAAAAAAGAAAGAAAAAGTATCCTAAAATATAGGGCTGGGCAATTCATCGAAAAACAATCAAAATCGACATTTAAAGCCTATAATCGACCAAGTTTTTCCAGGTCGATTTTTTTGATTACTTTCTCTACTGCATGTGGAGTCACATGATCCCGGCTGATTTATACTTCTGTGTCGAGCGCACGCATATAGTCAGGCGCAGCCTTCACACAGTTGCATACCCACGCACCTCTCAAAATATGTTTTATTTTGTTTACAAAAGTTTTTATTTTCACTTTTTTATTAGAAAACTTTGTTTTAGGCAATGTGTGTTTAAATTTCAGCTGTTTAACTTTGATCTTCAATAGATAATCATAGATATGGTGTGTTTCCTTCAATTATTTTAAAATCAAGCAATGCACCCTTCATTCAGAAATCTTTCACTTGTAACAGTTGAGCATATTTATTGTACAAAACTAGTCAGTGAACTATGAAGGCAAAAAAACTTAGAAATTAAAAAAAAAAAATCTTTCATTAATCGTGATTGAGTTACATTGTTTGATTGAGGTTTTGATTTTAGGGCCAATCGGCCAGCCCTACAATGATAATCCTCAATGGTTGATCATCCTCACTTATACAATATTTTATACGATTCATATAACCAATATGGTGGATATGCATTTTTACAAAAAAATATATATATATCAATATACCAACACACACATCAATAAAAGTGTTCTTTCATGATTTCTCTAACTGAAAAGACAAGTTAAAGTTGTATCAATTTACAAACAACTAAAAGTTATTTTCAGTTACCTTTAGTTTCTACACACACTACTCCTTGTATATTAACAGATGTTAACACTTCAATATGTTCCCTCTGCCACGGCACTTGCTATTGCTGCTACAGCTTTTGACCGCTGGGTGACGCTTTAACCATAGACTTCGTGCCCTAATTAATCAACATGCAATTTTCAGCTTTGCCTTTTCAAAATGCTACACTGTAAAACCCAACAGTCAACTTTATCAAATGAAATGAGTGTAGATAACTCAAAATTTTTCTCATTTGAAAAAAGTTTTGAACTCAGTGCTGAAGGTAATGAGTTAATTTAATACATCATTACTTTAACTTAAATGGAGCAAGTTCACAGTACTCATATAGATTCGTTTTTAACCAACTCAGTTGGTTTGAGTTCCCCTCATTTATTGGGTTTTACTGTGCTCAAATTGCTTCATTTACTCAAATGGATTAAGTTCACAGTACTCATTAGGACTATTTTTTAACTTAAATGGTTTGTTGCAATCGGTTTCCTCAAATGGTTTGAATTACCTTAACTGTTTAGGTTTTACAGTGTAGATAAGACGGTATGTTTGTGTACCTTATGCACAAGTACTGTATGTGATGTGATGTGTTCAATTTAAATATAATTTTATTTGGTTGTTTTTGTTTCCTTGCATGCTTTTACACTATACTATACATTGTAAAACCTGTGAATTTAATTCGTTTGAGTAAATGAAGCAATTTGAGCACAGTAAAACCCAATAAATGAAGAGAACTCAAGCCAACTGAGTACTGCAAAACCTAATAAGTTAAGGCAACTCAAACTGTTTGAGGAAACCAATTGCTATAAACCATTTGAGTTAAAAACAACTAATCTATATGAGGACTGTGAACTTACTCCATTTAAGTTGAAGTAATGAGGTATTTAATTAACTCATTACCTTCAACATTGAGTTCAAAACTCTTTTCAAATGAGTAGAATAAACTTTCAGTCAATTTTGAGTTAACTACACTCATTTCTTTTGATAAAGTTGACTGTTGGGTTTGACAGTGTAGGTTTTAGAAAAGATGTCTACAATACATGATTAGGCATAGCCCTAGGCTGCAAATCTAAGACAAATATAAGACTTAAGTCCTTTAGCCTTTATATTGGCAAAAATAAATTGCGTTGAGACAAAAAAAAGACGTTAAATTTCTATATCTTTAGCTTTATTTATACCATGAAAAATCTCAAACTATGTAAATTATCTAGCATTTCAAAATGTTTTGAAAACAAAAAAATATATATATATTTCATTAACAGGATTGCTTTAGGTTTGTGAACAACTTTTTAAAGTAAAGCTACAATATTTACCTGTATAATATAATCAATTCTCTTGCATTGTCATTTGTAGAGTTCTATATACTATCATTTGAATCACTGTGTTGCCATTTTGTTAGCAATGAAGTTTTTAATAATGTAAACACATTGAAATTTAGACTGACCACATGCTATTTTCATTTTAATACAGGTTAGAACAGGAATTATTGAATTTTTACACAAAATAAAACATAATTTCACTCTAATTTATATTTTATTTTCTCAGAAAAGGGATCTTTATGTAAATAAAACCATATATATCAATACAATATGATGTTGACACCAAAACATCTCCGAACACACAATGCGAGTTTACCAAACACCATTTTCTGCTACCTTACGCTAACCTCACACAATCACACCGTGCCAGACAAACACACGTTACATTGTCTGTTCATTCACACGACACCAAAAACAAGATCTAAAATCTACTTTCCTCAAAAGCGCCACGCGAAAAGTTGCAGTTGTAGGAAACAGAAATACCTCCTAGAAGTGTGATGAACCATAAAGTGTAGTTTGAGTTTCAGCCTCAGCATCTTCCCTCAAGCGCTGCTGCTGTCGAATGTGTTTTTCTACAAACATGTGCACGACATGCGCACACCCTTCAAAAACCCGCATCACTTCCTGTGTTTGGGTGTCGTTCTCAGAACATCTGACCACACATACACACACCCTGCATATACATATAAACATACACACACGTACGCATGCACACACCCTACGTATATGCACACACTTGCGCACACATTTGTTTATCTTAATGAGGACATTGCATTGACTTCCATTGTTTTTTCTATCAGGTTAATGATATGTTCTGTGGCCTGCCCTTAAACCCAGCCCTCACAAACATGAGCCAATCATTAGACACGTATAAAGCCATCTTCTGCCGGATTTGTCAGCCTTTATAACAAGTGAGGAGCAGTTAAATGTCCTGGCTAGTTAGTTGTCATCGACATTGGCATAGTAGGCCTTACATTCATATAATAGATAAAGCAGTACACACAGAAAAACACACTCATACACAATGCACTCATGCAACACACCCACCACACACAGACAACACACATTACATACACCCACACTACACACACACACACACACATACATACATTACATACACCAACACTACAAGCACACTATACACAAAGAGAAACACACACACAAACAAAGAAAAACTTGCACAGACTACACACTCACATACAACACACACAGACTACACGCAACACACACACAGAAAAACATGCACATATTATACATACACACACACACACACACACACACACACACACACACACACACTACAATATACACACAAAACCTACAAACATATGCACACACTTGCTATATAGGCAACACACACTCACACACAGAAAAATATGCACACATTACAATACATACCCTCACACAAAACACACACATTACAACACACACAAACTATAATAAACAAACTAATACACACACATAACCCACAAACACATGTACACATAACAACACACACACACAGAAAAGCATGCACACATTACAACACACACATACTACAATACACACACAAACTACAAACACACGCACACACTTTCTAAATATGCAACACACACTCGTACACAGAACAACATCCAAACATTACAATACAAACACACACACACACACACACACACACACTTGCTACATATGCAACACACATAGGAAAACAAGTACACATTACAACACACACATACTACAATACACACACAAACTACAAACACACGCACACACTTTCTACAAATGCAACACACACTCCCACACAGATCAACATCCAGACATTACAATACACACACACACAAAACACACATATACTACAATACACACACAAACTAAAAACACACGCACACACTTGCTACATATGCAACACACACAGAAAAACAAGCACACATTACAACACACACACACACACAAAACACAAACTACAATACACACAAATAAACAACAAACACACACACTTTTTACATATGCAATACACACTCACACACACAAACACACACACACAAACAAGCACACATTACAATACACACACACATACTACAATACACACGCCTAAAATACAAACACACACACACACTTTCTACATATGCAACACGCTCACACACAGAAACATGCACATATTACAATACACACAAAACACACACATTACAACACACACAAACTACAATCACACGCACACACTTTCTACATATGCAACACACACCCACACACAGGAAAAACATGTACACATTACAATACACACACACAAAAACACACACACACAAAAACACACACGCACAAAAAAACACACACACACACACACACACACACACACACACACACACACACACACACACACACACTATATTACACACACATAACCTACAAACACATGCACACAAAATATGCACACATTATAATACACGCATTACAACACACACAAACTACAATACACACACAAACTACAAACACACACACACACACACTTTCTACATATGCAACACACACTCACACAGAGAAAAACAAGAACACATTACAACACACACACACACACACATAAAAAAACAAACACAGTCACACACAGTAAAATATCCACACATTATGATGCAGACACAAACATTTCAACTCACACACACACACACACACACTACAATACTCATACAGAAAAAAACACACACTACAATGCACATACACACACACACACACACACACACTCTTAAACATATAGCACTACACACACGCACAATAAAAAGCACAAGCTACAATAAATACACACACACACACACACTCACCACATGCAACACATGCTCTAGTACAGACACAGACACTACATGCATGCACAAAAAAACAAGCACACACACACAAACACTACATGCAGCACACACACTTGACACTCAACACCCCAGAGATGGAGATGGAGGAAATCCACCCAAACACATTCACAAACACAGCACATATTAACATCAATAACCTTAAAACTTAATCAACTATATCAACTATAGTGCTGTTGCTTTAATGTTGCTAACTAAAACCACACACACACACACACACACACACACACACACACACACACACACACACACACACACACACACACACACACACACACACACACACACGCGCGCACACACACACACGCGCGCAATCTAACTGAACTAAAAAAATGAAGAAAACAAAGAAAATATATGTTAAATCATTTTTAATTTTTAGTTTAACCTGATACACCAATTATGTTTTTGTATTAACACCTTAAACATCCACATGCACGCACGCACGCACGCACGCACACACACACACATACACACACACATAGATACATACATACATACATACATACAGTATATATACACTTGACATATGCAGTGTTGTCTCACACAATGTAAGTATTTATAAAGTGTGTTACCGTGCGAAAACTCTGTTCTTGTTGCCTCTTTCCTTCCCGTACTGTACAGACTGAGCCTCCGTCCTCCCGCTGCGCAAACACACAAACACAGAGTTATACACTATAAATTATACAGTATCTACCAGATCGGTCTAAGCCGCTACTCATTAGAATTAAGAAAATATTCGTTTATTTAATTTTTAAGTCATATCACACATTAAAGTGAATTCTATATAAAATAATGGTGTACACATCAATTTCTGGACTTGCTGCATCACAAAATAAAAATATTTTAATAATTCATAAAAATATGTATATATTAAGCATGGATATATATATATATATAAATGCACGCACGCATGCCTGCAAACGCACACACGCAAACACGCCTCAAAGCGCACGCATGCACACAAATGCACGCACGCAAACGCATGCACGCAAACGCACACACACAAATGCACACACGCAAAAGCACACGCCTCAAAGCGCACACACGCACACAAATGCACGCACGCAAACACGCCTCAAAGTGCACACACGCCTCAAAGCGTTCACACGAACACAAATGCACGTACGCAAACGCACGCAGGCACACAAACGCACACAAATGCACACACGCAAAAGCATGCACGCAATCACGCCTCAAAACGCATGCACACAAATGCACGCACGCAAACGGATGCACGCACCTACACGCACACACGCCGCAAAGAGCACGCATGCAAACGCACGCACGCAGACACACAGACACACAGACTGAATGAATGAGTGTCTCTGACCAGTAGCGGAACTTGGAGCCGAGGGTGAAGTAGTGCAGGAAGAGGTTTCTCTCTGGAGGAACGGGCCGCTCCAGTCTGAAGAACGTGTGGTTCTCCACGCAGGACTTCCACAGGTTCTTACAGGCCCGATAGTTCATCATGTTGAAGCCCAGCAGAGACTCTCTGCACTCAGTCTGGACAAACACAACCAAAGACAGACAAAACATCAGCTCACAGCAGCAGACCTGACAATCATCCACTATAGTTTATCACAGTAAACAAATTACATACATGTGTGTGTGTGTGTGTGTGTATATATAAATGTATGTATGTATGTATGTGATAATAGTGATAAAAGCAACTATGATTAGAGTAATCATTTCATTTGAAACTACATACAACAAGAAAGCAACTATTTATAGTTGTCATACATATTTAGCTATTTACTATTTAATAAATGCGGCCCTGATGAACAGAATAATGTTCTTTAAAAAAAAAAAAAAAAAAAAAAAAAAACACTGACCCCAAACTTTTGACCGGTATTGTATATAAAAATATATGAATATGAAAAACAAAAATAGAAAAAAAAATTTAAAAAGAGAATATTAATTTAAGCTAGAATTTTTTATTTTAGCTAACTGAATGGCAAACGTCCACTTTCATTTCCACAAAACGTTAAAAACAGCACTAAACACAAACTAAAACCAAAAATGTTGCTATTTCAGCTATTATCTAAACATTAGGTACTTTCAGTTGTGCAAAAAATCAAGACACATGAAGCGGTGGGGAAAAACATACTTTGATACATACCAGTTCTTTTCTTAGTTGTATAAAAAACTGCTTCGATTTAAAAGATATTTTTACAATTTTAAACCTGAAACAACAGAAAGAGGACACATGAGAATCTGTATCAACAGGCCTTCACTTGAACAAAATGCAGAACTGACTTTTCCCTCACCATGGAAAGTGGTTGACTCGTACCCTGTCCTTATAGACGGAGATGCCGGCGGACAAAACTCCAACGTAAATCTCTGTGTTACAGTGGTCCTGAAATCAAAATCATCAAGAGAAAAGAAAAAACATTTACACAAGTTTTACAGTTTGCACATTTCCATTTTAAAGTCTGTTCTGATCTTATAGTTCCTTGCTATTGTTTACTTAAATATAAAGAATAACTGACAACAGTCCATTGAATTATTAGAAAAGAATGCATCTCGAGGGGCTGATTCATATGTTTTATTAACACAACAACAAGAGACAGTTTTTCTGCTTATACTATGGTTACCACACCTAAATACACTTTACAAATTACAAAATTGATTGGGTACAAATGCAAGTTTCCATTTTAAAGTCTGCTCAGATTTTAGGTTTCTTTATTGTTCCTTGCCATTTTCCGTGATGTTATGTTATTTCGAGTTGTACGTTTTGTGTAAGCAGTCTCTTTAAACAAACCAAATTCATTTAAGAGTATGATATAAATCAACCTAACTGATCTTATTAGTGTACAGTCAAATAAACAGTGAACAAAATAAAAAGCTAAGCTAAAACAAAAAATTATATTTAAAAAAAGTTAAAATAAACAAAATGCAAGATCAATCAATCATCAAAAGATCAAACAAAACAAATAAATACAGATAACGCACACAATCAAAACAAAAACAAAGTAAATAAATAAACTAATAATTGAACAAAACTAAACAAAATTCTAAAACAAAAACTAAACTAACATAAAAACCAGTCAAAACGCATAACAAAAGACAAAATAAAAAGTTGATTAAAAACAGTGTCATTTGTTTCAACTTTTTTATTTTTGTTTGAGTGTTATTATTAAATCAAAAACAGTTTTTGAATGTTTATTTAGCGGGAAATGACACTAACAGAATTTGTTTAACAATAATCAAATCAATCAAATCAATTTACATAATTGAGAAATATGGTGAGCACAGTTTTGTTTACTAACAAAAGAATACATTAAAGTACATTATTATAATACTATAGAATAAATGTTTATGAAATATTCACCATGCTAAAAGAAAACAAAAACGATGCAAACTGCAAAAGCACTAAAATAACAAAGTATGCAAAACTGAACAACCCTTAAATAATGAGTTCTTCAAAACAAAAACAATACAAAAAGCAAACAAAATTAAATGTGAAACAAAATAAAACATGCAAAATACAAAAACAAATCTAAACAAAGAAAAAATGATTAATACTAAAACGCAAAAATAAAAACAAACAAAAATTCAAAGAATATATATATATATATATATATATATATATATATATATATATATATATATATATATATATATATAAATATATATATTTTTTTAAATAAAAATACTTATAAAACTCACCCGAGCATAGTGCAATTCCACGCCGTAGAGCTCCAGCGTCCGTGCAGCATTCAAGTAGTTAAACTCGGACTGAGCTGGTGTGAGTCCACTGAGATAGAGGGACAGACTTAATCTCCAACATCCACAAACAATCAACCTCCTTGTTCCACAAATCTGTGAGTGTGAGTGTGAGTTTGTGAGTGTGTGTGTGTGTGTGTGTGTGTGTGTTCAGCTGTGAGCCCCTGTTCCTCCGTCTCCTTCGACACTCAGTTAAATTTAGAGAATAAATGATAATGGGTCCATTTAATTATTAGAAAATAATGCACACTCGAGGTGCGGATTCATCATTTTTTAGTAATCAACAGACTGGAGGACAGGTATTCTGGATATACTATGGTTACCACACATAAATACATTTTACAAATACATTACAAAATTGATTGGGTACAAATGCTGAAAAAAAAAAAACATAAAAAAATACATGAGAAAAAAATCTGTGATCTCAGAAGTCACAGATATGCTTGTGATGCTAATGTCAAGTTAAAATCCTAAGCATAACATGACTGTTTTGATGGCTAAAAGAACAGTTTTCACTATGTACAGTTAAAGTCAGAATTATTAGCCCCCCTGTTTATTTTTTCCCTAATTTCTGTTTAGCGGAGAGAAGATTTTATCAACACATTTCTAAACATAATAGTTTTAATAACTCATTTCTAATGACTGATTTATTTTATCTTTGCCATGATGACAGTAAATAATATTTGACTAGATATTTTTCAAGATACTAGTATTCACTAGGCCACAAAACCCCAGGGTGTTTTCACACCTCTAGTTTGGGAAAAGTCAGGAGAGTGGGTGTGTCCAGTTTAGGTGGGAGTGTCGGGGAAGTGAAAGAGGAAAGGTTTTGGATAAAAATGGGAGTTTCCGTTTAGGCACGCGCTGATTTTTGCAGAAGCAAAACAAACACACAGACGCAGGGGAGAAAGATAGTGACTGTGTTTACATGAACAGTATTCAAATTATTTGCCAAATCATTAATTATTTGAATGTAACTGCAGTTTGGCACTTTCACTTTCATTCAGGAACATTTTATGCATGCCCCCATGACAAACGAGATATTGCATATGAGGAACTGCAGGAAGAGTGTAGTTTCAATGGAATGTTTGATACCGCATGTCATATAAGAGAAAAAAAAACTCTGCATTTCTCGGAAACTTAGATGCACTCGATAGGTAGCGTCAGAAAGCCGTGTGTGTATAGACTATCCTGTCACAAAATGCAGTGAAAATTCTACACAATGGTAATAGTTTGATTGCAGTGGGTACATGTTTTCACTCGGAGAGCAGCATTTACAGCGGATCTTTCAGTCCATAATATTGTAGAGCTATTAACGTACTGTAAGCTTAGAAACTTAGAAATCATTTTGACTAAGGTAAGTCATTAAAAACTGAGTACTGCTGACGATACGCAACACTGACAACCCGTTTTGGCAACACAACGTGGTGTCTCTTTGCCGTCTGAAAACTGTATCAGGTAAAACAGTCTTCGAAGCTATCATGCATATTAATGAAGTGGCACCGCATACACAATAGAGCGAGCTAATTGGTTTTAAAGTCTTTCTCATGAATTAATGCTGCACGCTCAGAGACGCCACGATGTACTTCCCAGGTACAGACGTCCACTCTCCACACTGACATACATGCAAGTATCTAATCTCTGTGACGCAGCTTTAAAAATTCGTTTCAAACCGGAAGAACGAATTTGCTTGAAATTATGCAAAAACAACCAATTTTCACTTTTTTGTGTAATATATGTGTCCTAATAGTGTTTTTAGCAGTGTGGGACACATGTATGACTGTCAACAGCTCAAAAAAATGTGTTTTGGTATTTCGTGATCGTTTAAAGGGTCATTTAACATCATTTAACAGTGACATTTAAAGGCTCAATTAGGTTCACAAGGCAAGGTTGAGTAATTAGGCAAATCATTGTATAGCGATGGTTTGTTCTGTAGACTATCGAAAACAAACTTGCTTAAGAGGGCTAATAATATTGACCTTAAAATAGTTTTTAAAAACTGCTTTTATTCTAGCCGAAATATAGCATATAGGACCTTCTCCAAAAGAAAAAATATCATAGAAAATACTGTGAAAAAGTCCTTGCTCTGGTCACAATCACCAGCGATCTAATCCTGGCAAATGGCTAAAGAACTACAAATCCACTGGTATATACAATCCACTGATATATGGACTACAAGTTCCAGTCATGCACTTTATTCACACACCTGGCCTAGATCACCCATGATTGCAAACAGACACAGCAGAAGCTGTTCAGAACTAATTACAGAGTCTTTATACAACTCTCAAACACACACACATGGCTGAGTCTTGTTACACTTATGACGCGTTTTCCTTGCCTTGTTTCTGACCCTCGCTTTGTTTCGTTTGTTTACGTTGCTTGCTGCCTGCCTTTTGACCATCCGCCTGTTTTATGGCTACGACTCTGAATTTGCCTGCATACATCTGTTTGCTCCTGATTGTGACCGTTCTCAATAAACCTGCATTTGGATCCGCACCTCACTTGTCAGCATCCCACTTCACATAACAGCTCTGTTGAACATCATTTGGTAAATATTTAAAAAAAGAAAACAAACTTCAACTGTATCTGGACTATTTGTAGCACAACTGCGTTTTACAAGTGATTTTTGTTTTTATTTTATTAAAGTTCCCCAAACTGGAAGTGCATGAATGTTTGAGAATGTATTTAACACAAGGCATGATGTCACGTCTCTTACTTGTGCTCTTGGTGAAGTTTAGCGACCTCCTTTTCGAAGTCCTGCGGAGGATTGGGAATGAAGCTGTACTCCGACAGATAGCCGGACAAATGCTCAGAGTGACTGTAGTCTCCCAGTTCAGCTGAAACGCACAGAAAACAGGCACACAAACCAAAACAGTTCAATGAATCATTCATAAACACAGACACTTGCTTCCTTTCTCAACGAATCAAATGAACTGTTTGAAAGAATGATTCAATAACTCAGTCATTAGGAAAAGGACTTTCAGCATGGCGGTTTTAATGTCTCATTAATATACTCATTTTAGGTGCAATATTAACTCTTTTTTCATTCTTTTTGACAGTGAAAATAGTAAAAAATTGAGAGCAGAACATTTTTGCATGGATGCACAATATATTAGTGGCCTTATAGATATCGGTTGATAAATCAGTTATCAGTCTTTACCTTTGTTTATGAAATCATGCAGAAATCTGTATATTTATATTTATCAGCTAATATTTCAGATATTAGACTTTAAATTGAAAGAGTTATCAGTTATCTGTCTTTAGCCTTTTGTTGTTGAAATCATACAGAAATTTGTATATTTATTGGCTAATATTTTAGATATTGGCCTTTAAATCGAAAGAGTTATCGGTTATCTGTCTTTAGCCTTTTGTTGTTGAAATCATACAGAAATCTGTATATTTATATTTATCAGCTAATATTTCAGATATTGGCCTCAAAATCTAAAAAATTATCAGTTTCTGTCTTTGCCTTTTTTTGGTTTATGCCTTTTGTTGGTGAAATCATGCAGAAAAATTTATATTTATTGGCTAATATTTCAGATTTTGGCTTCCAATTCTAAAGAGTTATTGGTTATCAGTCTTTACCTTTGTTGTTGAAATCATGCATAAATCTGTATATTTATATGTATCAGCTAATATTTCAGATATTAGACTTTAAATTGAAAGAGTTATCAGTTATTGGTCTTTTGCCTTTTGTTGTTGAAATCATTCAGAAAACTGTCTATTTGAAGGGTTATTTTTAAAATATTAGTCAATAAATATACAGTTTTCTTCATAATTTCAACAATAAGATGCAAAAGACCAACAAAAAAACTTGTAAAAAGACTAATAAATGCTAATGATTTCAACAACAAAAGGCAAAAGACTGATAACTCTTAATTTGAAGAGCTATTTTTAAAATATTAGTTGATAAATATACAGTTTTCTGCATAATTTTAACAACAAAAGGCAAAAGACCAATAAAAGGCAGAAATCTTTTAGATTTGGAGGCCTATATGTAAATAATTAGCCGATAAACATACAGTTTTCTTTATAATTTCAACAATAAAATGCAAAAGACCAACAAAAAACTTGTAAAAAGACTAATGAGTGCTAATGATTTCAACAACAAAAGGAAAAAGACCAACAAAAGGCAAAAGACTGATAACTCTTAGATTTGGAGGCCAATATGTGAATTATTAGCCGATAAACATACAGTTTTCTATATAATTTCAACAATAAAATGCAAAAGACCAACAAAAAACTTGTAAAAAGACTAATGAGTGCTAATGATTTCAACAACAAAAGGCAAAAGACCAACAAAAGGCAAAAGACTGATAACTCTTAGATTTGGAGGGCTATTTTTAAAATATTAGCCAATAAATATACAGTTTTCTGAATGATTTCAACAACAAAAGGCAAAAGACAGATAACCGATAACTCTTTCAATTTAAAGGCCAATATCTGATATATTAGCTGATAAATATAAATCTAAAGAGTTATCGGTTTAACGGTCTTTTGCCTTTTATTGGTCTTTTTCCTTTTGTTGTTGAAATAATTAGCAATCATTAGTCTTTTTACAAGTTTTTTGTTGGTCTTTTGTCTTTAGTTGTTGAAATCATACAGAAAACTGTATGTTTATTGACTAATATTTTAGATATAGCCCTCCAAATCTAAAGAGTTATCGATTATCATGTCTTTTGCTTGTGTTGTTGAAATTAAGCAGAATACTGTATAATTATATTTATAGTCTAATATATTAGATATTGGCCTCTAAATCTAGAGTTGCTAGTGTTGTTGAAATCAAGCAGATATCTAGATTTATATTTATTGGCCCTTCTGATTTATATTTCAGAAATTTGCCTCTAAATCTAAAGATATATCGGTTATTGGTATTGGTCAAAAAGTCCATATCGGGGTGTCGCTGCACTTTTACATCTCAGAGCAACACTGTTGTGTTTTGTTCCTAAATTAATCTGTTTTTGAACAAATCATTTGAATGACTCATTGAATAGGTTTCTCATTAATACAAGAACCAGCCACCCACTGGTAGATTTAGTTTATTTATCCATTTTAGACAATAAAGCGTCTTAAAACATTTAACCTTAACCTTACTAAACCAACACTCAAGTGTTGTATTAATAAAAATACAAATATATTTTTATACTACAAATAATGAAAAAATTATTCAAGCATTTCATTTTGGTAGTACATTTCAAATGCCTATATTTCATCCTTCATTTAATCTTCTCTTCTCATATGCAGAACAAATGTATGCAATTTCTATACCATAAACAAACAAACAAATGGGAAGATATTTTTCGAAAACAGCAGCTGTTCTGTCTGAAACATGTCCGGTTACTACAACAGATTGTTAATTATGTAATAAATCTGCGCTAGATACATTGTCCAGCTTTATTACTGGAAATGGGTCAGACAGGGACAGGAAAGAGACAAAAGGAAAATCATGAACTATTTGGCAAAGTGTTCAATGTTTGTCCTGTTACATCACATCAGCAAAACGAAACCACAGGTCGGAGAGTTTACAAACAGCTCCTCAAAACATGAGCTCAAATTCAGGCGTAAAACATAAGGTCTCACTTTATATTAAGTGGCCATAACTAATATGTATTTACATAGGAATTAATAGTTTGTTACAATGTACTTATTGTGTAAATACATGTATTTACTGTGTACTTATGCTTGATTAAATACATGTATGTAATTACATCTGTAATTAACTTTTGTAATTACATTTGTAAATACACTGTTGACCATCCCTTACACCATAACCCACCCTTAAACCTACCCATGCCACCAAACCCGTCAATAACCCAACCTTTATTCCAACTCAAAAGCACCACAAGTGTTCTTAAATACATTACAAACACAGTAAGTACACTTAATATAAAGTGGGACCCATTATAATTGGTAAATAATACGCTTGTCATAACAGATTACATTTTTATCACTTTCAAACACGTGCATTTTGTTTACTTTTTAACCTTAATGTGCATTTATTGTAACATTTTTACATTCTTTGGTTAATATCTTTTATAAATCTTGGCACTTATATGAAGTAATAAATCATTTGTAATACCTACCCTGAACTGCATAAGACGCTAGAAGAACTGCAGTATTTTGTGGACAGGGAAGCCTAGCGGTGAGATAAAACATTGAAAATGCAATCTGAGATTGAGTTTGAGAAAAAAAAAAAATAGTTTTACATGCTGAACATGATGCTTATGCTTACCTGCCGCTCAGAATATCCTGCTTCAGTTGCAGAAAGTACAAATACCTGCAATTTAAAGTGTTTCGATTGAGAAAGTCTTATGTTTGATACTATATGCAGATTTAAAGTAATGTTATAAGATCAAAGTAATAATTGACTTCTAAAGCCTAAACAAAAAAGAAAAGAAAATCCTGAACAAAACACACACAAAAAAAGGAAAATGCTGAACAAGACACAAAAACAAAACAGTAAAATTAAATAAAACATGTAAAACTAAGTCAGAGACAAACGCTCAAAGAAAATAGACAAAACAAAAAACGACATGCACAAAAACAAAACAGCCGAATTAGCAAAACAAAACTATTAAGTGAAAATAATGCAAAAACAAAACTAATACGAAACAAAAATAGTATTAAAATGATAAAAACAAAATAGTACTTCTAACTATAAATATTATTAAAAATAGTAAGTATTAATAATAACAACAGCACAATTACAATTTACAAATGTTTTATAGAAGTACAGCAATACAACTTTCTGAAAAGATAAATAAAATAAATAATTAAAAAGCAAAAATATAAGCAAATCTAAACAATGTTATTTTATTTCGAGACTATTTTAACATCCCAGCTTTCATTCATGCTAGGGCTGCACAATATATCGTTTGAGCATTGATATCGCGACGTGTGTGTTCTCAATAGTCACACTGCAAGACATGCAATGTTGAGTTTTTGAGGTTATAGATGACCAGGAACATCAGGTCAAAACACATGTGATCGTCGATCTCATGAAGTAAGAGACTGATAACATGATGACGTGTACAGACGATATAGTGCCGTCTCATTTCTTAGGGGTAAATTTTTAAACCCTTCTCCTTCACACTCTATTTCAAGGGCCAATGGGGAAGATCTACAAAAATAGAATTGGGATTGGGTCTATGTAAGCATTTTAAGAGAGTTCAAAGCATTTTAATAGAGCATAAAGTTTAATCAAGACTCATTTCATCAAACTATTTATATGTAGAACAATATGCATTGTTAATATACATTTGATTATTCAGTTTCTGTAACCGAATACTGTTAGACTCTCCCCAGAACACCATAAATCACTGTTTATTTCACTTTAATATTTTCTCCATCGTGTTAATTATGACTAGGCCCACACGAAACCTGCCCACGCAAAAATCTGCAGATTTCCACAGGTTTTTGGCCCATCATTGAGTCTATTTACTTGTAAAATGTGTGGAAATTTAAATTCATTCAGTTTTCAAATTAATTTCAACTAATATTAATTTCCTAATAATATTGACTAATTTGAAAGTGTGCTTTTGATTTATTTACAATACAGTTTGTAAAGTAACATTTTCTGTCTTTTAGTAGATATATTAAATGAGAGACATGCTTTGTTTAACAAATAAGTGGATAAGTAGATGGATTTGCATTGTAAACATTAAATAAAAGTGAAAATGCTTTTATTTTTTATTTCATATATTAATTTTTATTTAACTTCGTAATGATGCACCCAAATTAATTCTGCAAAAATCCGCTGATATATATATATATATTTTTTTACAAAATTCTCTGCAGAAATTGCAAAAAATGTCAGCAGATTCATTCTCGCCCTAATTATGACAGTATTTTATTTATAGTATCTATATGATAACTTACAAAAACATATATTTATAGTTCAATCACCTATAAAACCATCCCAATCAATCTAAAGTCTTTGCAAAAAGAGCTATTTAGGTCATCTGGTGAAATTATTTCACAATATATTATATTATATTATATATACCGCAATATATAATCGCAGAAAAAAATCTCACTGTCAAATTTTTCCAATATCATGCAGCCCTAATTCATGCTATTAAACAGTTCTTATTATTAGCCCCTTTCACAGAGTGATACCGGTAAAATCCGGAAAATTTACGGAACGACTTTACCGGTAAATTAAAAAAAGCGCTGGCGAGGACTTCATGGAATTCTTCCGGAAAAGACCATTCACACATTCATTACAAAATACTGGTAAATTCTGACATCATTAACCAGAAATGACTTCTAAACGGCTGGGCTTGTATAAGTAAACATTTGACTACATTACAAACTCTGTGAATAGTGTAGAAGTATAGTGAACGACTTCGATGAAAATATAGAGGAACACTTTCGAATGTCGAGATGTACATGATATGTGTGTGTGCTGGCAGCCTGGCACTCACAGGCTGCTTCATGGCACACGCAACACTCAAAGCAACTGAAGGAATCATAAGCATCTTATCAATAATTATTTACACAGTAGGCATTAAGAAGGAACATATAAACATTATCTGACTAACATCTAGCAGCTAAATGTGTCTGAAAAAATATTAAAAGGCTTTTATTTTCATAAACCGCACAGACATGAATGTGTCTGACTGTTCTGATTGGCTAAAGTAGAAGTTTCACGTCAGCAGGTTCTAGACGTGCACACGCTGTTTCCGGCAATCTTCCTTCTGCATTCACACAGCACAGCATTCCGGCAAATTACTGGTAATGTTACAACTTCTCTTTCTGCAAAATAGCCGGTATTTTACCGGTATTTACGAATTTACCGGTATTTTCAAAAAGTGCCTGTTCACACATACAGACCTTTCCGGAAAATTAGCGTCAATTTTCCAGAAAGGTCTGTATGTGTGAAAGGGTCTAATGATTATTGACAGAGCACTAAAAAGGCAGTCTATACTGTAAATGAAAGACCAAAATTAGCCAAATAATCCTTGTTAAATCCATAGTAACTTGTAAACCCCAAATCAGAAAATGATTTATTTCAGTATTAAGATTAAAATTAAGTAATTTCATTATATTATATCTTATATATTACTTATTATATGCAGAGGAATGTAAAAAAAACGTACCTTGTGTACTCTTCCTGTAATTTACCAGGGTCGCCCACAAAAAACTTCACCCTGAACCTCAGATTATGCGGAGACGGCCCTTCAAATTAAAAACCATCAGAACATTTCACTTCAATGATCTGCATGAATAAATAATACATTAAAACAACACTTTAAAATTTAAAACATGGCCTACTTTTGAGCTGTTTTCTAACAGGTTTGTTTGGATCCAGCCACCTCTGAAACACACACACACCAACCAAAGTAGAGCACAGCGTGTGTGAAATCAAGGACACATTTTACACGCACACACCACAACATTCTCATGATAAACACACACAGGCTGCTAAAAATATCAGCTCAGCAATGTAAAAGACACCCAAACGGCTCGTCAATTTGAAACTGAACAACATCAAATGCGCTGAATTAAACATTCGCCTCGTTTTACTACGAGCAGAAACAGACATCAGCGGTTCAATACGTGACCTGAGAATGAACCCAGACACCGTGTGTAGCAAACCAAAATAAGCACCGACCTGCTTCGTGTTCGCTATGAATAATTAACTGAAAATGAACAAGTGTCATGGGATAGTATTTTTGCATCTTTAGGATCAATGTTATGCAAAAAAGATGTCATTTTTCAAGGCTGACTGGTCTATTCTCTTCATATGTTCTGCTTGTTGAATGAAAAAGGGTTTTTGGGTAACAGGTAGGTGTTTACCTGGGTGTCAGAAGTGTCGTCTGCTAGCTGAAGGCCGAAGTAATCTCGCTCTGTTAGTTCCAAGTGTTTGTACACTACGTCCAACAAGATCTGCCCCTGATCTTGCTTCTATAAGAGAAAGAAAGTGTATTTTGATATCAGTTAAAACAATAGCAAACACATTGAAAAACAAAAGGCATTACAGAAACCAAAATATAAACCAATAAATAAAAGCAGACAGAAAGCAAACTCAAAAACTAATATAACAGAAAACATTCATTCATTTTCTTGTCGGCTTAGTCCGATATTTATTAATCTGGTAATAAATATTAATCTGGGTTCGCCACAGCGGAATGAACCGCCAACTTATCCAACAAGTTTTTATACAACGGATGCCCTTCCAGCCGCAACCCATCTCTGGGAAACATCCACACACACACACACACATTCACACACACACTCATACACTACGGACAATTTCGCCTACCCAATTCACCTGTACCGCATGTCTTTGGACTGTGGGGGAAACCAGAGAACTCGGAGGAAACCCACGCAAAGGCAGGGAGAACATGCAAACTCCACACAGAAACGCCAACTGAGCCGAGGTTTGAACCAGCGACCCAGCGACCTTCTTGCTGTGAGGCGACAGCACTACCTACAGCGCCACTGCCTCGCCTAACACAAAACAAACTAAACAAAAAACAAACTAAATTTATCAATGTATAAAATTCCAAACTAAATACAACAAAAAAACAACATTTCCCAGAGATGGGTTGCAGCTGGAAGGGCATCCGCTGCATAAAACATGTGCTGGATAAGTTGACGGTTCATTCCACTGTGGCGACCCCGGATTAATAAAGGGACTAAGCCGAAAAGAAAATAAATGAAAAAAAAACAACAAAAGCAAAAAAACTAAACAAAATTGAATAAAAAACGCAAAACTCAAACACCAAAACAAAAAAAACAAAAACTAAACTAAAAACAAACCAAATACAAAACCCAGAACAAAAAAACTAAATATCAGTTCTGAACACTCAGAAAGTACCTTGCTAACCAAATATAAATCACAAAACAAACACTGAAGTCCATAAAATAAAATAAAAATAAAAAAACACAATCCCAATCTAAATACCGCACAAAAACAAGCAAAATCAGAAAACAAAAACTCAAGCCAAACAACGAACAAAAACACACAAAAACCTAAAACTAAACAAGTAAACAAAAACCAAATACAAAACCCAGAACAAAAAACTAAACCAAATAAAAGTTTGAAACTCAAAACCATAGTACTATACTAAACAAAATGTTACAAAAACAAACAGCAGTCCATAAAAAGCAATAAAAAAAAACAAACTTAGGGCAAATACCAAACAAAACACAAAAAAGGCCAAAACTAAACTAGACACAAACCAATTTCAAAACACAACAACAAAAAACTTAACCAAATAAAGTTTGATATCTGTTCTGGACTAGTAAATGGCAAAGTCCTTAAAAAGTATAATACAAAACAAAAACCCAATCTAAATACCACACAAACCAAAAGACAAGAGAAATCACAAAACAAACTAAAATTAAAAAAATACTCAAGCCAAACAGCAAACAAACAAACAAACAAAAAAAGCCCAAAACTAAACTAAATAAACCAAATCCAAAACAGAAAAAAACAAATAAAGATTGACTATACATTATAACAAAGCTTAAAGAAAAAAAAGCTCAAACAAAATATACAACACACACAAAAGCCAAGCCGCAAACAAAACTCAAAGCAAAAAAAAACCCCAAAACAAAATCTAATTAGAAACACAAAACTCAAACCAAACTCCAGTCCAAACACACACAAAAGCACAAAAAAGCCAACAACTAAATTAAACCGAAACCAAACACAAAACACACCAAAAAACCTAAACCAAATAAACGTTTGATATCACTTCTGGACTGTTAAAATAATTGAATGGACATTCAAAAAACAAAGTACTACACTAAACAAAATGTTACACAAAATAAACACACACCAATGTGCATAAAACAAAGCACAGTACAAAAAAAATTTAACTAAATACCACACCATACACAAAAAACAAGCGAAACCACAAAATAAAAACGAATGAAAAAAAACTAAACTTAAGCCAAGCAGCAAACAAAAACACACAAAAACCAACAACTAAACTAAATGCAAACCAAATACAAAACACAGAACAAAAAACGAAACCAAATATAAGTTTGATATGAGCTCTGAACTGTTCAACAACTATAAACACAGTCAAAACCAAATAACTAATAACCAAGATTTTACACAAAACAAACACCAAACCCCATAAAAAAGCACAACACCAAACAAAAACCAAACAAAACAAAAACAAAAAAATAACCAAACAAACACAAACTAAATACAAAACAGAACAAAACCTAAATAAAATAGAAGTTTGATATCAGTACTGGACTATTAAAAAACAAACACATTTTACACAAAACAAACATCAAAGTCCATTAAAAAGCACAACAAAAAACTAAAATCCAACAAAAAAAAACAAAAACCAGTCTAAACACCACAAAACAAGCAAAATCCACAAAACTAAATTTAATTTAAAAAACAAAACATGCCAAAAACTAAACGAATCACACACATAAAAAACAGATACAAAGTAAAACATAGAAACAAAAACCAAACACAATTTTTGCGTTGGAACAATAACTATTTTGAAAAGCGCTATACAAACTTAAAGTAAACTGAATAAAATATTTTTAAAAATGGAACAAAAAACAAAAACAAACAAAAAAAGCAAAACTTCCGACACAAACCAAACCCACAAAAAATTTTTTAAAGCCTGATTCAAACCAAAAAATAAAAAATGAACAAACCAAAGCATAAAAACACCAAAACAATACACCATAAACATAAAACCGTATAAAAATAACACAATAAAAATAAAAACGTAAACAGAACACAGACCAAAGACAAAATCTTTTTGCTGGAAATTTAATCAATTACGAAAGACAACTTAAATATTTCATTGAATCAAGCAGGCAATTGTAGCAGCACAGCAGTTTCTGGTGGTCTTTTGAAATGCAATTAAATTATTGCAAAAGGGGAAAAAAAGCCATTTTCACCAAAATTACACAAGTTGTAAACTAAATTGTTTGTGCAAAACAATATAACCAAATAAACCCCTAAAACACAATCCTCTATATCAGAGACAGTTATACAAGGCACTCATCTCCCATCTAGCTTAACCCTTCAGCCCCAGACGCTGTGATCTGATTCTGTGCAGCATGTATGATCATGACAGGCATGGCCTTGGGACACGCTTCCTTCCAACCCAGGAATGTGAAGCATCTGCCCGAAACAGCGCCTCTAAACTACACACAGAAAACCAATCCGAGCCGCCACACCGCATAACTCCAGTCCGCCTCTATTGTACCATCACAGACGACTGGACTCCTGTGGTGATTCTCACCGACCTGCCATTTAGCAGACATTTTTCATCCAAAGCAATTATTCGCACAATAACGGCAGCGCTGCGGCTCCAAACGCTGACACAGCAAATCTGAGAATTGAGCAGCGGTTTCTGGGTCACCTCTACCTGGAATTGAACTCGCAACCTCCGGAAGATCATTATTATTATCCATAACAAGTGCGAAGGGTTTGCTTAAGAAACTACACACACACACACTTGTACAGCTATCCCAATGGGGACTTCCTATTGACCTTATTCTCCGCCGACGAGCGGGCGCTGCCATTTGAATCTTTTTGGCTCGAGACTTCCGGTCTCATTCACTTCCATTCATTTTTAGACATTAAAAACTACTCATTTCGCTGCTTGATGTTGCAATTTGATATTGTCTTGTTATATTATACTACTTTGTCTGTATAGTCATGCAAACATTTGTTTGTAGAGCAAGTAGTTTGACCGTTTTCTGCTGTTTATTATTCCTAGTCATTTCTCCCATAGGCGACTGAATCAGAAGTTCTAAGACAATCGCGAAAACAGGCGCACTTCCGCATTTTAGAATAAGGTCAATAGACGCAATGATTTTTATACTGTACAAACTGTGTATTCTGTTTTCTTCCTACAACCGTGCACATAAATCCAACCCTCACAGAAAACAATCTGCTTCTTTACTTTCCAAAATACTTTATTCTGTGTAATTTACGAGCCATTTTCCTAATAGGACTATAGGGCTGTGGATTATGATGATATAATGTGTATATTGTATGGACAAAATAAA
This sequence comes from Danio rerio, assembly GCF_049306965.1. Classification (NCBI taxonomy): domain Eukaryota; kingdom Metazoa; phylum Chordata; class Actinopteri; order Cypriniformes; family Danionidae; genus Danio; species Danio rerio. The sequence continues at coordinate 11,488,234 of NC_133197.1, forward strand.
AAGTCTAAGGTCTATTGCTTATTCCGTGCTGTCGCAAAATACCTAAATACAAACAATATCTATATAAATCTGTATAATTTGAGGTAAAACAGCCATATGCAGATATATTACAATATTTTGAGTTTTTTACAGCTTAGCGTATTTACACTACCTGACAGTCTTGCCACCTACCCAAGATTAAGCAACAACAAATAATAACTTGCCTTAGTCAATCATTTAGTATCAGAAGACCTCTGATAAAATAGTTATTTTAATTTTTAATTATTTAATTAGGACATCAAGGTCTGACTTTGGGGGGGAGGTGGGGGGGGGGGTTAGTGGAGAGAAACTGCACAGAAAGACTTAAAATATTGACGATAATGACAAAAATAAAGTAACAAGAGCTTAAAGTGAAAAAAATGTGAAAAAACTGGTTAACAGACCGAGATATGAGATTATGCTTTACACCATTTATTTAAAAGTACTGTCAAATAAAGTGTTTTTTTTTCTAAACAATAACAAGTGCTTAAACAACAAGTGCTATAAAATGCTAAAGAACTGAACTGCTAAACTGAAGATCAGAAGTGAAATCAATGCCATTATCACTTATTTTTTCTTTTATTATGGGTTGTGAGCAAACTCCTGCAAACTGTTTCTTTTCAACACATTTGGACCAGAAGAAGGAGCTGGTCCAGTGGAGGAGGCTGAGGGTCCGCTGTTTGTCCAATCATGTTTTTTTTTTTTTCTTTCTGTCAAATAAAATATCAGGCTACCTCAAATCGATTGCTCCACAGGAAATATGCATTTAATTAATGCTCCGCTGTTATTATTATTTCACAAAATCTCTGTCAACATTTTTAATAAAAGTCATTAGGTTAAAGATTTATGTCTTATGATTATGACTTATTTCCTCCTCATGTGTTTGTGCGCTGTGTGTGATAAAAAAAAATGACAATGAACCTCAAGGGCTCTATTTTGACAAAAGTCTTGTCACTTAACAGAAATAATGTACAGTATAGAACATAAAGTCATGGTGCAGTGGAAACAGAATGAATATTGTGTGTGACTCCTATGAGCTTAGAGGACTGCATCCATACATCTCTGGAATGACATCCCTCATCTGGAATGGCAAAAAAAGCATTCTTCCAGGACTCCCAGAGTTCATCAACTCTTTGGATTCATCTTCTATGCCTTCTCCATCTTACCCCATACATGCTCAATAATGTTCATGTCTGGTGACTGGGCTGGCCAATTCTGGAGCACCTTGACCTTTTTTGCTTTCAGGAACTTTAATGTGGAAGCTAAGTATGAGGAGCAGCGCTACCCTGCTGAGGAATTTACCCTCTCCTGTGGTTTGTAATGTAATGAGCACAAATGTCTTGATACCTCAGGCTGTTGATGTTTCCATCCACTCTGCAGATCTCTCGCCCCTATCCTGAATGTAACTCCAAACCATGATTTTTCCTTCACCAAACTTGACTGATATCTATGAGAATCTTGGGTTCATGCGGGTTAGGTCCTCTGCAGTATTTGTGATGATTAGGATGCAGCTCAACAGATGATTCATCAGAAAAATCGACTTTTACAGATGATCAACTTGAAGTCAAAGTTATTATCTGTTGCTCTTACAACTGGGATCGACTACAAGAGTTTTGTCAGGTAGTTTTTATATAATGGGTATATAGTATAATAGGTAATGTAGAAGGCTTTTTTTTCCTTGTAAACAATTAATAAAGATTTCCTTTTGGAACTCGACTATTATGCTCACTTGTAATCTTAACAAGTCAGGTTTTATATAATATACAACTTAACCTGGCTTTTTTGCATTTTTTTTAAATAAATACCTCCTGCCAAGATCAGAGTGTTGAGTTGTGGTTGCCAGGGCGTTGCTATGGCGCCCCTAAGGCATTCTGATTGGCTTTTACTGCACTGCTGGAAGGCTCTGATTGGTTGCTATGAGGTTTCTTATTGGCCCAGGTCCAATTTAAACCCACAGTGTGAACTTCAATGTTTATTTATTTATTTTCATTCCGAGCTTTATTATGAACCAGCCAAAAACAAATGAAAATAAAATAAAACACTAATTTCTCGATTTTCACATACTTATCATTGATAATATTATAAATACTGCTCAGTTTCGTGAACAAACTAATAATTTAGTTTCATAAGACCTCAATGTATTGTCAGGTATTAATTCTATGTCTCTATATGTTTTTTAAACTCTTCAAATAGCCATCGATTAGCATTCTATGAATCACCAAGGACCAAATTTTAAGTTAAAAATCTTCTTTAATGTTCTACTTTAAATAAAGTCATCTACATCTTTGATGACCTGACAGTGAATAAATGAATTCCAATTTTATTTCTTGTAACACAGGAAGTAAACTGATTAGTCCATGTGCCATTGATGGATTTGAATCAAAACAATTTTTTCATTTAAAGGTCCCGAAGTGCTTTGAAATGTTTATTTTTATTCAATGTTTGACATAATCTCAAGAGAAACAAGATGTAGTAGCTCCTCCTCTTTTTAAAAAAACAGCCGATAGCATTTTGTTTCATCACTGCTCTGCTAATGAGAGTGGTTGACATTCTTGTATACATCCTAAAAACCAACATTACTGATACTCATTCATTCATTAATTTTCCTCCAGTCCCTTTATTCATCAGGGATCACCACAATGGAATGAACCGCCAACTATTCCAGCACACAGCGGGTACCCTTTCCAGTTCTAGCACTGGGAAACACCCATACACTCTCACGTTCATATATTAGGGCCAATTTAGATTACCCAATTCACCTGTACAACCTGTTTTTGGACTGGAAACCGGAGCACATGGGAGGAAACCCATGCCAACACTGGGAGAACATGCAAACTCCAAACAAAAATGCCAGCGAGTCGGGACTCAAACCAGCGACCTTCTTGCTGTGAGGCGACATTGCTAACCACTGAGCCACCGTGTCACCATGACTGATACTAACATCTAAAAAACTTAAATTTCATGGGACCTTTAAATGTTGCAATCCTTGCCCAAAGCCAAGAACAACACATTTAGAGCTTCCAGAAACGAGAAAAAGTGTCACGTAAAAACCGTGACCAGCTGAATTAAACGGGTTAACAGCAAATTTGCATGTTTGGGTGGACTAACCAATCCCTTTAAGCCTTCTTGGGAAAAACGGCTAGTCCTAACAGCTTGATTAGCTTTATTAAAGAGGCTGAAGGCGCATGATTGGATGTGTGGATACTCACATTGACTCTGAAGGTCTGCACTGTGTTGTCCAGCAGTAAAACGTTACACTCCACCTGCGCGTGCTGTCTCTCTCTGGCCTCCTCCAACGCTCCCACATCGTAAGATCTGCCAGCAGGCAACCGGAAGCGTGCGGTCATTACGGTCCCCACTCCGTCTGCAAAACACACAGAGGCTAAAGGTCATTTGACCTGCAGTACACATTATTAGGCAGTGTAAAACACACACTAGCCCAGGTGATCCAACGGCAAACATCATTTACAAACATTCATCTGCACTCCGCCTAAAAATTTCCTGTAGCTATAAATGAACACTGTAAATGTTTTATAGATTCCTACTAGCATGAATGCTAAATATATATATATACATATCTTTCTTAACATGCCATTTAGATATTATTAGCCTCTCAACTGAAGACTCTCACAAAGGAATTTGTGGTCAAGGTTGGTGTCAAGATAATTCAGATTCATGAAACTCTCGATTGGAAACTGCCTGATACATTTACTTTTTTCCGTGAGCTAACCTGAATTAGCATCTGAAACTGCTCGCCTGTAAGATTGAACGCTTTCATTCAAGGTTTCTTTTTTTTCTTTTAAGTGATACTAATCGCTCCGCTCAATGCAAGCGAGGTCATTTTTCCACCAGCTCTCAGATTCCTCAAGACAATCGGCGAGCTTGAGTTCCTCAAAAGATACTTTGTTGCGAACCTATTCATATTCGACAAGAATGACTGAGGCATTTCAATGACAGAGATAACGTTTTCTACAGTGTCTACTAGAGCCAAACACTATGAATTCTCCTAGCAAAATATTATATTTGCTAGTTCTTGGCTAATGTTGATATTTTTCAATGATAAATATCAGGGATAAAAACACAAAACGAACAGATATTAAGTCATTTCAATGTTTAATCATTCAAACATTGTTTTGATGAAAAGAATGCCACAAAATATTAACTAATGAGCTAAAAATGCTAATGAATGTTTTTAACGCTAAAAGAGTTAATGCTCAAGGAGTGATGGAAATGCTGAAAAATAGCTCTTTAGTTCACAAAAACAGTTTTTAACGCTCGCTTGAGGTGATTTTAGACTTTAGGAAAATGTTATGAAAAACGAGAGATGCAAATGCATTTGAAGGAACTTTAAACTAGTAAACATTACACCTACGTCTCCATTATGCTTGCATTGTTTACTGCTGGTTACTAGGTTACCAATACTACAGTCAGCCGCTCTAACAAACTGATAAAAACACACTTAATTCACATTTGGGGTATTTTAGATGTTTTTTGCAAACTTTTCAAACTGAAGATTCACTTCACGTTTTGATGGAAACCCGGCTACTGGTAAACTTGAACACTTTGCTAGCGGACTAATGTGCATAACTAAAATACCATACAACTACAATGAATAAATATTAAGTAGGCATTTCAATGTTTAATCATTCAAACATTGTTTATTGTTTATTTATTGTTGATTAAAATAATTGGCACAAAATATTAACTAATGAGCTAAAATTCTAACTATTGTTTTTAACGCTAACAGAGTTAATGCTCATTTTGAAGTATCGCACGAGAAAGGAGTGATGGAAATGCTGAAAAATAGTTCTTTACTTTCACAAAAACAGTTTTCAACGCTCATTTGAGGTGGTTTTAGACTTTGGGAAAAGGATTCATTTGAAAAATGGGAAATAGAAATGCATTTGAAGGAACTGTAAACTAGAGAACATTATACCATTCTCTCCATTACGTTTGCATTGTTTACAGCTGGTTACTACGTTACCAATACTACAGTCAGTCGCTCTGACAGACTGATGAAAACATATTTTACATTTGGGGCTTTTTAGATATTTTTTTTGCAAACTTTGAAAACATTCGCTGCAGGTTTTGATGGAAACCTGTCTAATGATACTGTAAACTTCAATGCTTTGCTAGTGGGCTAATGTGCATAACTAAAATACGCACTCAACTAAATTTTAAAGTTTAATCATTCAAACATTGTTTTGGTGAAAAGAATGGCACAAAACATTAATGAGCTAAAAATGCTAATTAATGATTTTATTGATAACACAGTAAACACCAAAACAAATCATTTGAGATGTTGACAGTCATATACAGCTGAAGTCAGAATTATTAGCCCCCCTTTTAATTTATTTTCTTTTTTATATTATCCCAATTGATATTTAACAGTGCAAGAGAATTTTCATAGTATGTCTGATAATATTTTTTTTCTGGAGAAAGTCTTATTTGTTTTATTTCGGCAGAAACAAACCATCGTTAAACAAGAACTTGCCTAATTACCCTAACCTGCCTAATTAACCTAATTAAGTCTTTAAATGTCACTTTAAGCTGTATTAAAGTGTCTTGAAAAAAATCTATTAAAATGTGCTGTCATCATGGCAAAGATAAAATAAATCATTAATAAGTTATTAGAAATGCGTTATAAAAACTATTATGTTTAGAAATGTGTTGAACAAATCTTCTCTCAGTTAAACAGAAATTGGGGGAAAAATAAACAGGGGGGCAAATAATTCTGACTTCAACTGTATATGTGTCCCACGCTGCTAAAAACACTATTAGCGGACTATTAGCACATTTATAAACGCAATACTGTCTCCCCTTGTCTCCAAACAATTCTTCTTCTTCCACTTGTTTGAATTACGGTTGGCAACACAAAGTGGTGTCTCTTTGCCATCTGAACATTGTGTTGCATCTCATGCACAATAGAGCGAGCTGACTGGTTCAAACCAAGTCTGTCAGTGTTGCGTTTATAAATGTGCTGCAACAAAGGTTTTGTTTTCATTTCCTTGCTATGAGAGAGCAGCTGGACTCACGTGTGGATTACAGTGGTTTGCTAGCACGCAACAAAAATACACTTGTAAAGAACATTTTTTACCCAAGAGCTTTTCGCATCTGGATATGATGAAATTCAGATTTGCCGCTCGTCTTATTTTGAAAAAAGACGCGGTTTCAGTTGGTGTTGATTGTCCGGTCACTCCAGATTTTGTAAGTGTGCTTCGTTTATGTTTATTCAGATGGCAAAGTTAGTTAATATCGTCAGCAGTACTCTTTCAGTTTTTAAAGACATACCTTAGTCAACTAAGTTACTAAGTTTACAGTACGTTAATATCATTACAATATTGTGGACTGAAACATCCGCTGTAAATGCTGCTCTCTGAATGTAAATATGCAAACACATTAATCAAACTATTATCGTCGTGTACGATTTTTACGATTTTTTTATATTGTGACAGGATAGTCTATACACACACGGCTTTCTGACGCTACTTACCGAGTGTATCTAAGTTACCGAGAAATACGGAGGGTTTTTTTTTCTCGTATATAGCTTGCGGTATTAAACAACCCATTAAAACTACACTCTTATCATTTAATTACTGATGTCCATGTAAACAGAGTCACTGTCTTTCTTCCCTGCGTCTGTGTGTATGTTTTGCCTGAAAATCAGCGCTTGGTCAAACTAAAACTCCCCTTCTCATGCAAACCCTACCCTCTTTCGCCACTCGACATTCCCACCCAAACAAAGCTGGGCCTACCCACTTTCCTGACTTTTTTTTAACTAGAGGTGTGAAACACCCTGCTGAGACAGGGGTTTCATGACCCTTTGAAGAAGATTTCTTAATATTTACATTTTTTTTAACCCTCAGATTCTACATTTTGTTAATTCAACTACATTTAAAGAATTTTATCGTCAAAAACACAAAAACCAAAACAACAAAACTGTAAAAATGAATCCTGAATGAGAAACTCTAAACTCTTTATGCACTTTACTCTTGATTCTTTAGTGCCAAACCATCTGATGGCCCACCATAGAAATCCAGACTCGAGACAACCCAATGTTTTGTTTCTAGACACCTCATTTTGGACGTTTTCAATAATATCTAGAGCCTAAAATGTTAGGTTATTATTACACCCTTTTAAGATGTATTTTGAGCTTGTCCACTTTCAATAACTTTAGAGGTTTGGTCAAAACCCATCTGATTACATAGCTTTAGACACTCGTGTTGTTTAAAGCATTCAAACAACCAATCTATGACTCTACTAACCCCCAAGCTTGAGTCATTGTTTATCATACTATGACTAATGTTGTTCATTTACATAATTTTCCTCTGCACTTTAACCACAACATGAAAGAAAACAATGATTTCTGGCCACAGTGCAGCTCACGGGGAGCAGGTTATGAGCTTACCCGATGTCGTATACAAAGTCTCTTTCCAGGAACACTGGCTTAACACATTCGCAGCGCTTTAACTGGTGCTAAGGTCGAGTAAGACGGTGACTACCATTCACTCGCATGTAAAAGCCACAGTTACTGGAACATCAAAAGTCACCTGGAAAACCTAAGAAAACCTTTTTGATTTTACACTGAATGTCAATGGGGTCCAAATAACACCCAATTGGACCCCAAGTTTTTTTTTAAAGGACAGTAAATATGGTTTTTTAACATGCCTTATTTTGAGTTTCAAAGAAAATTAGAGTACGTTTGGGACTGGGATGACATGAAAGTATGGCTGCGCAAAATTGGAAAAAAAGATTTTTTTTTTATGCGGTATACATCTTACATGTTATATTTGGAAAGAATTCATATTTTTTAGATACATTTCAATGGTTCTGTGGTGGGTTTTGTTTGTTTGTGTTTAACGCCATGCCAGCTTTTATGCATATTTTTATGGCAAGAAAAGGTAAACTAGGATATATTATTAAAAGTATACTAAAAGTATAAATTAATTGGATTTTTGTCACATGATTTATAATAAAGGTTTTTTTTACATAAATAAAGCCAACAAAATCGGATGAAATAATTGAATAATGCTTCTTTGATGGTTTTGAAGCAAGTCCATATGTACACAAATAAAGTGCTTTAGGCTTTGCAATTAATCAAAACTCACTTTCAATTTTAAATTTTTTTAATTTCTCAAATCTCAGTTTAACGATTACAAAGAAATATCCTGCCCTCTTTCCAGCAGCTCGAATTTATTCCTCTGCATATTAACATTTCTTGTGAAAAATCAGTCAAATCCTGTAATGTGAATTTTGTAGCATGGGGCATGTTTGATTTATTGCAGTGTACTAGATTTATTCACATGTTTTAAAAGCTTTTTTTTTAAAAAATGTATAAAGATGGAGCATAACACACACTTGTAGAGTCTTTTTTAGCTTATTCTGCACAACTAAATGGACCAAAATACACAAAAATGTGCCATAATCCTTGTTTGTTATGTAATAAATGAACATAAACAGTTGAGAATAAAATGCATGTGTAACAGTATATTAGATACGTGCAGCTTTTAAAATGATATATTCCTGCTGCTGACAGTGCTTATCATCACTATTAATTAAAACAAAGAAAAAAATAAAACCCTTCACTGTTCTTGACTAAAGAATTATGCAGCTTTATTATGAAACAAATTAAGTTTGCATCTTACAGCCAAGAATTTATTTATCAGTTTTTTCTTTTAGTTGAACACCTATTAACAATTTTATTACTACAATTTTTAGGGGTTTTCAGCTTTAATATTATAGGACAGTGAAGATTATAGAAAGCAAAGTGTGGGAAGCAGGGAGGGAAAAAAATTATTTAAAAAAAATCGATGAAGGACCTCCGAGTCGGAACTCAAACTCGGGTCACCACGAATACCATAGTGCCATGTGTCAATGCACTAATGTTAACCAAAATAAACAAATGCCATATTGTTTACAGTTTGTTCATGTCATACAGTAACTATCATTAAGCAATACAACTTTTTTGTAAAGGGTTACCAAATATTTAATCTTTTCGGCTCGAATCGCAATAAGAAACGTTGGGATTACCTAAATCGCAAGAGGCTGCGAAATTAAATGTACATCTTTTCATTTCCCATCACCCAGAGCAAATGCATGACTTCCGTCTGTGTGTGACAGTCTTACTAGCCAACTGAGTGAGCACACTTTTGTTCTACCCAATCAGAACTATACACAATAAAAAACAAACAAACAGGAAAAATCGCAGACGTGTGGGATGATTGCATCTGCTGCTTCAGAAGCATAAACAGACAATTTAATATAAAAAAACAGCACATCGGTAATATGGAAATATTTTGGTCACTAAACAAAAACAAGTCATTTGTAAGAGTTGTCACAGAATTGTTGCCAGCACGAAGGAAATACAACAACCAGCACCTAAAAAAGCACATCAGGCGTCTATATGCGGAGTTTCTTGGTAAAACGTCAACTAAAGCATTGCCAGGGACACTCAATCTAGTAGCTAGCAATAGCATAGTTCAATTTCAGTTGTTTGTAGCTGTTACACCATATGAAAAAACATCACAAAAGCACCAGGAGATAACTAAGATAACACACAACCTCGCTAACATCACAGCGCCTTTTAATGCAGTGACCAAAGAGGGATTAAAAAACCCATCCAAATGGGGTTTTTGCAGTACCACAGCTGTATGTTGAATGCCTTAATATTTTGTGTAGCATGTGTGATAATTATTTAGTTTTTTTAGACAATATAAGCTACAGAAAGGCTGATAAGCAAAATTAGCCATGATTGTTTGCTGATTTTTTTTTTGTTACCATCTCTCTAATTTTAGTTGAACTTAAGGTCACTTTATTTGTTCTTAATGTTTGCTCTAGAGAAAAAAAAATATGTTTAATTTCTGAATAATTAAAAGCTAATTTGAATAAAAGTTGGAGTAAGTTACTATCTTTTCAGTTCATTTTTTTAACTAACACTCACTTCATTTTAGCAGTTAGAAGCAGGTACAGATAGAGATTATTGAGCTGAAATAAATCACAAATAGAAACCGCAATATCTGTCCAAAAATAAATAAACAAAAAATTCACAATTAGATCTTTTCCCCAAATTGCACAGCCCTACAACAAATGCTATTAAATGCACTTCTTACACAGCCACAGGCCTTAAAAATACAAGCAACTGATAAACTTTCACACTAATATACAGTAGATAAACTTACTAATATTCCACAAATCATATAAACTGTAATATGACTATTACAGATACACACATTGTGATGTCAGTGCTGAAACTATCTATTGTGCACTAAATGATTGCATTATCATCAAAGTTACCATTTTACAAACAAATAACACAAGTAATAACTATTCCCCTAAAGTTCTTTGAAATGACATACGCATCAATTATCATTTGAAGTTGCTTTCATAGTTTATGCTTACTCTTTTTGGGATTCTAAAACAAGATGCACCTAAGTTTCTTTACATATGTATGAAACAAGCTCTCGTAACACTAAAAAGCAGCTGTGTAAACAACATAGGGTCAGAGATCATGACCTTTAGGAACAAACATGCAACCCTTCAACACAGTCACAGCCACACATTTAAACTCCAACACCCAACTGATTACAATCATGAATCCGTGACACAACTTACATGGAAAGGTACTGTCAGACAAAATGTGCCAATCAATGACAAGCAAACCTGAGCATACTTGAACTATTGACTTCAGATTGACTAAATTTACATACTTTTTGAAACAAATCGCATCATTGTTTAAGATTTTTCGTAATCCTCTGATCACTGAAACAATTTGAGGTATAAAAACCTAAAGGATTTGAATCGTAAGATCTCAAAAATCACACGTCGCTCCTATAAATAACTTTCATATCTGATAGTTACATCAGCGCAGCTTTCTTTGTCCTGCATGTCAATGCAGAAAGGATAATCTCCTTGTATAACTTGGCAATAAATGTGTGTGTTTGTGTGTGTGTGTGTGTGTGTATGAGAAATTGTGTGTGGTGGAACGTTTCTCTTCTGTAGAAGTTTCCCCGGATGCCATCGAATACCACAAACACCGAAACTCTTACAATTTTCCACTGAGCAGGGTTCAGACCACCAACACCAACACAAGATCACAGTCTGTGAGGTTACAAAATGAGTTTACCCCCACCCAAAAAAAAGTCTGGGTCAACCTACCCAAACCAAACTCTGGATAACATTTCCATTCGTGCCTCTAATGTGCCATCATAACCTCTATGACAAAAGCATCATAGAGGTTCTTATCTAGACTTTTGATGACATTCTGTGAGAATAAAGTAAAGAATCCATTATTAACGGAATCGTTCAGCCTAAACTGAAAACTCTGTCATCGTTTACTCACCCTATACTTGTTCCAGACATGACTTACTACCTTCTGTTAACACAAAAGAAGATATTTTGAAGTAAGCTGGAAACCTGTGACAATCGATTTCCATAGTAGTTGTTTTTCCTACAATGAAAGTCAATGGTTACAGTTTTTCAGCTTTCTTCAAAACATCAACAGAATATAGGTTTGGAACCACTTGAGGGTGAATAAATGAGTCACTGTGAGGTTAACTATGCTTTTTATTATTAATTTACAATATGTCAATAACCATACCGTAAATAGTATGAAAATTAAAACAATATTTTGAACATAATGTGTTGGTTTGTTCGTTGTCATTTATAAATGTACAAAATTGTTCACAGTTCATGGTACTTTTCATGATTTATTTAAAAGGACATTTTTACAAGTAAACATTGAAGCAGTTGCAGATGTTTTTAAACTGTTTTGCTTTAGGAACCAGATACTGGATGTCAAGTGGCAGCCCAAAGCAACACAGGCAAGACACAAGTAACACTTTTAAATAATTGCAACAATTGAACAAAGTTGCTGCCCAAAAAAGATACAGATGAACCATTTAAAATTAATTTAATATTATATATTAAGTATAAGAGCAACATTCTGAAATGTTAAACTTTTTTTAACAATTGCTTGCATGTTTAAAGGAACACTCCAATTTTTTTATGTGAGAAACAGGCTTATTTTACAACTCTCTTAAGAATAAACAGTTACCATTTCAATCCATTCAGCCAACCTCTTGGTCTGGTGGGAGCACTTTTAGCTTAGCTTAGCATTAATCATGGAATCAGATTAGACCATTAGCATCTCATTTAAAATTAAAAAAAGAAAATGTTTTATTAATTCATTCATTCATTTTCTTGTCTGCTTAGTTCCTCTATTAATCTGGGGTCGCCACAGCAGAATGAATCCCCAACTTATCCAGCTAGTTTTTACACAGCGGATGCCCTTCCAGCCGCAACCCATCTCTGGGAAACATTCACATACACTCATTCACACACACACTCATACACTACGGACAATTTAGCCTATCCAATTCACCTGTACCGCATGTCTTTGGACTGTTGGGAAAACCGGAGCACCCGGAGGAAACCCACGCGAACGCAGGGAGAACATGCAAACTCCACACAGAAACGCCAACTGAGCTGAGGCTCGAACCAGCGACCCAGCGACCCAGCGACCTTCTTGCTGTGAGGCGAACGTGCAACCCACTGCACCACTGCGTCGCCTATTTTAATAATTTTGCTGTTTAAATCTATAATTTTCAGTAAGTTCGTCGTGTACTAAGACTGAAGGAAAATGAAAACTTTCTATTTTCTAAGCAATATAGCCATAGGAACTATACTCTCATTCTAGCATAATTATCAATACCATCCTCGTACCATCATCACCACTGTGCCTGGCATGGCAGCAAAGTCTTTTAATTATTATGCTTCAATGAGAGGATTCTTTCTAGCGATATTGACCTAAAAACAGCAACTTTACTTTCTAAAAAGTGGAGTGTTACTTTATAAGGAAAGATAAATCCTTAATTTACCCCAGAATAAACATTCTGTCATCATTTGCTCACCATGGACTTGTTTCAAACCGGTTTAGGTTTTTTGGTACTGTACTCTACTGTACTGCTGAACACACAATAAGCTATATTGAAGAATATAGGAAACCAGTATCCATTGACTTTCATAGTATTTGTTTTACTACCATGGATGTTAGTGGTTACTGGTTTGTAACAGTCTTCAAAGTAACTTCATTTGTTTGGAACAGGTCAAGGGTGAGTAAATGATGACAGAACTTTCATTTTTGGTTAAACAATCCCTATAAAAGACACACTACGTAATTGTCGCCACTAAAAGGAGCATATTAACAACAAACAAATGCATATTTTGATGGAAACAGCTGAGCTTTTATTATGCCACAATCCACAGCTTCCAGTGCACTCATGATCACATGGAGGAGAAGATGAATCACCGTTTTACTATACTACATGCAATTTAAAGTTGTTATAATGCTGCTCTGTTGTGTGTCTTTAACACACAACATATTTAAAGCATTTTGTTTACCTTTTTTGGGGAAATTGAAGGTGTGAGACCAACTAAATTGCAAAAATCAATAGATCATTCTTCAAAACATTTAGGATAGATGTAAAATAATGCGTCAGCAAAATATATACCACTATTCTAATGATTTTTGGATATTTCATTGAATATTTGGATAGTTTATTGACATATTGCACCAATATAAGTAATGATTAGTGGTATACATAACAATTCTACACTGTAATTATTTTACACTACTAAAATGTTTGCTTGCAAATGTCCAATGCAGATCGTGCACTTGAGAAATCCCATGCTTGGTAAAAATGTAGAATCTACATTAGCATACATAACAACAATATGCCTCATAAACCTCAAACAAACCCAGCTGAGAACCCCTGAGCTAGAAGATGAGAAGACAAAGATGCTAACACACCAACAGTCTGCCATTCTTTCATCCATCCATTTCATATTTTTGTTTCTCCTGCACTTTTACTGGTTACTGGTCTTCAAAGTAACTTCATTTGTTTGGAACCAGTTCAAGAGTGAGTAAATGATGACAGAACTTTCATTTTTGGTTAAACCAGGGGTGTCCAAACTCAGTCCTCGGGGGCCAGCGTCCTGCATAGTTTAGCTCTAACTTCCTCCAACACACCTGCCTGGAAGTCTAATTTACCTAGAAAAAGCTTGATTAGCTGGTTCAGGTGTGTCTAGTTTGGGTTGGAACTAAAATATGCAGGACACTGGCCCTTGAGGAACGAGTTTGGACACCCCTGGGTTAAACAATCCCTTTAAAGACACACTACATTATTTTCACCACTAGAGGGAGTGTATTCACAACAAACAAATCCACAGCTTCCAGTGCACTCATGATCACACAGAGAAGTAGCAGCAGCAATGTTTTACTATAATAAAAGCATTTTAGAGTTGTTATAATGCTGCTCTGTGAAGTCTAATGAAACACACAACATATTTAAAGCATCTTGTTTCCCTTTTTTGGGGGAAATTGAAGGTGTGAGACCAACTAAATTGCAAAAATCAATCAAACATTCTTCAAATCATATGGGATTAAAAAAAAATACATGTGTAAGCAAAGTATATACACTTTTTCTAGTGGTCTTTAGATTTTTTTTTTTTTTTTGGGATATTTAGATATTTTATTGACATATTGCACCAATATATGTTTTCCATAAAACCAAATTGGAAATTGAGGGTGTGTGACTAGTGAAAATTGAAAAAGAAAAAAAATCAATCAAACATTTGTCAAAACATTTGGGGAAAATGTAAAAACATAAGTCAGTGACATATATAACACTTTTCTAAAGTTTTTTGTTTTAGGGATATTTTGTTGGATATTTGGATATATTATTGACATATTGTGCCTTTAATGCAATATATATATGGCTCTTTACTTTTTACACAACTAAAATGTTTGCTTGTAAATATCCTAAGCAGATCGTGCACTTGAGAAATCCCACTTAAAATGTAGAAAGTACAATTGCACATAGGCCTTGTAAACATCAAACAAACCTGAGAACCACTGAGCTAGAAGATGAGAAGACAAAGATGCTAACAAACCAACAGGCTGCCATTCATTCATCCATCCATCCATTCCTTCATTCATTCATTCATTTGTTCATTCACGCAATACATGATCCATCCAAGTTACCTATTACACCTGAACCAAAGCCAACCCCTCTGCAGTAAAATAAAACATTTCACAAAACTGACCGGTGACTTCCATAGTATTTGTTTTTCCTACCCTGTCAGTGGTTACTGACATAATGGTACCTTAATTGTATTGAACAAGTCAAGGGTGAGTAAATGATGACAGAACTTTTAATTTTTAGATGAACAATCCCTAAACAGACACATTATATAATTTTCACCACTAGAGGGAGCGTATTCAAAACAAACAAATGCGTATTTTGATGGACACAGCGGAGCTTTTATTATGCCACAATCCACAGGTTCTAGAGCACTCATGATCACATGGAGAAGAAGTAGCAGCTCTGTTTTACTATACTAAATGCATTTTAGAGTTGTTATAATGCTGCTCTGTGCAATCTAACGAAACACACAACATATTTAAAGCATCTTGTTTCCCTTTTTGGAGGAAACTGATGGTGTGTGACCTGCTAAAATAGTTAAAATCAATTGAACGTTCATGAAAACATCTGAGATAAATATAAATACATGCGTCAGCAGAATATATAACACTTTTCTAGTGTTTTTTTTAGATATTTTATAGGATATTTTATTGACATATTGCGCCAGAATATGTTTTCCATAAAACCAAACCGCAAATCGAGGGTTTGTGACTAGTGAGAATTGCAAAACATTACTTAAAACATTTGGGGAAAATGTAAATACACAAGTCAGCGACATATTTGTAACACTGTTCTACTGTTTTTATTTATTCATTTTTTTTTAAATATATTTTATGGGATATTTGAATATAGTGTTGACATATTGTGCCTTTAATACAATATATATATGGCTCTTTACTTTTTACACAACTAAAATGTTTGCTTGTAAATATCCAAAGCAGATAAGCACTTAAGAAATCACATGCTTACTTAAAATGTAGAACGTACAATTACCAAAACACCAAAAATATGCTTCGTAAATATCAAACAAACCCAGCTGAGAACCACTGAGCTAGAAGATGAGAAGACAAAGATGCTTACAGACCAACTGGCTGCCATTCATTCATCCATCCATTCATTCATCCATCCATCCATCCATTCATTCATCCATCCATCCATCCATCCATTCATTCATTCATTCATTCATTCATTCATTCATTCACGCAACACATTATCCATCCAAGTTACACCTGAACCAAAGCCAAACCCTCTGCAGTAAAAAAAAACATTAAAAAAATATAACACAGTCGCACAACACATCGCTTTTTTTCCCATTTGGGATGAAACAGGTGCATGTGAAGAACAGTGGCATTACAGTCTGCTGAAGAATGCGCACACACACACACTCACACACCAGGGGGGACAGAACAGGAGATGATGTCACCGACTCAACCAGGGGAGATGCGTAGTGCCCAGAAAACAATTAAAACAAACCTTTACGGGTGACACATTGCACCAATATAAGGATCCCCACAGCATGCGAGCAGATTATTGGCATGCAGAGGATGAAGGCTGGGGGGTTATGTAATGATGTGGCAGAGAAAACACGGCACAATGGAGAGCAAATCCGAGACGTACAGATGTGACATAAACCTTAAATAAACGGGCATCGTGCATCTCAGCTGAAGGATCTGGAAAAAGAGGCCACCGAGAGGGTTGCCAGGTATCAAGAAGAGAAAAGAAACACACTGTGCATGCAATCCATGACTGCCTGGCCGCTCAAATCAGT